>NC_041404.2:24489119-24729119 GCF_900747795.2 Erpetoichthys calabaricus
AGGCCTGGGGGTGGCTACGGAAATTGAACTCAGGTGTGATACACCACAGTTAGGTTATTTTTTAACAAGGGGGCAATTACTTTTTCACACAGGGCCATGTAGGTTTGGATTTTTTTTTCTCCCTAAATAATAAACACCATCATTTAAAAACTGCATTTTGTGTTTACTTGTGTTATATTTGACTAATGGTTAAATGTGTTTGATGATCAGAAACATTTTGTGTGACAAACATGCAAAAGAATAAGAAATCAGGAAGGGGGCAAATAGTTTTTCACACCACTGTAAGCAGACACCTGTCATCCCTTCCTGTCCTAAGTGAGCACTGTGCCAGTGAAAGTGGACGCTTTGGATACACAGCTCTACAGTTAAGCTGTAGCACTTATGATTTACAGTGAGATCAACACTTGTGGCAGCCATAAAACAAAATGGAGGCTCTTAGTTCAACTTTTAGGTCACCCATCAGCTGGCTGAGTGGCATTTTAAGAAGCTGCGTAGATTAGCCAAGCTCCGTTCTTTTTGTGTGAAATGTGATTTAAAGTTTAGAATGTATTATGATTTGCACTTTGAGGAAATCCCAAAGATACAAAAGGTACAATCCAAGGATTACTGTTACAAGGTAAGCCATGCCTTTACTAGCTTTTGGAAATGACATCAGGACATTCAAGACTTGTTTCGACTTTAAATTTATCATTAAAAGAAAAAAAAAAAGAAAAGGTTTCACAAATTGCCAGTCAGGGACTCAGGGTTGAACTATTTTTCACCTGAAATGAAGCTTTTACTAACTCTGGTGAAAGTTTTGATTTAGTAGCATCATTGTGATTGTTGCAATGCATCAGCTACTCCATTTCAGTCATTCAAGGGAGAAATCGTGAGTGGCGACTGATTCAGATTGAATGTCAAAGTTAGGGCATAGATGGAGACGATCCTTAACATTATGTAAAGTAAAGGCAGAGGTATCAGGCCACCTGAGAAGATGAGACAGGGTGTCCTTGCCATCCTTCTCATCGCCAAACCCTATCCTGTATAAACAACGATGAGACCCTTCTTCTCCTCACACAGCCTTCCTGCTCGCCTAAGCTTAACTCAGATTGTGCAATGCACTGTGGGTCGTCTCCAGCAGCTGCTGCTCCTTCAGTCTGTCTTCTCTTCAGGGTGACCTGTGACTCATTTTTTTTATAAGGGACAGCACATTAAATGAAAGCTAATCAACAATAATTAACAGTAGCAAGTACACAATCGCAATAATTAACTAATTAAGCTGTAATTAAATGCAAAAAAAAAAACTCAAGTGCCTGATACTTAATAAGCCTGTAATTATAGCCTCACAAAACTGCCTCTTTCATTTACTGTCCAGATGAATGGACCTTCACAGGCCAATGTAGTGGAAATGAAAACCTCAGAGCTATTAGAATAAAGACACCTCTGCATGTGGAAGAAAAGAAATGATCCTGGGCTCACATTAGTCACTTCAGTTTACCCTGCATGCTAAACTTCAGTACAGCAAAGGGAAGACATTGTAACCTTACTATAGTTGGTAGCCCTAACCACTCTTTAGGGCATTCATAACCCCTTGTAATAACCCTAACGGATGGACTGCCCCGGGATGGAGGATGCTCCATTAAGCAGCCAGGTGCTCACAATTGGAAGTACATCCAGATTGATGGGTATCCTCCCATTTCCAGTTGGGAAGAGAAAATTGAGGATGGGAAGGAGAAGAGTTGTTTCCCTAGTACAGTAGGCAGTGTGCTCTTCTGGTATGGCTCCCATATACAGCGGGGAAATAAGTATTGAATGTGTCAACGTTTTTCTCAGTAAATATATTTCTAATGGGGCTTTTGACATAAAACTGACACCAGATGTCGGTAACGACCCAAGTAATCCACACTTACAAAGAAAGCAAAGCAAATAAGTCCATAAATTAAGTTACAGTATGTGTAATAAAGTGGAATGACATAGGGAAAAATTATTGAAGATGTGAAGAAAAGGAGGTACAGAAAGGCATGGAAAGCCAAGAAACCAGCTGAAATCTGTCTGTAACTTTCAAAAGCAATCCTGAAAGCCCCCTAGCAAATGAACATCAGCTGGTTTAGTCCTAATTGAAGGCCTATAAAAAAGGTTTCTCATTACCAAGGTGTCACACAAGGAGCATCTCATGATGGGTAAAAGCAGAGAGCTCTCTCAAGACCTGTGAAAAACATACTGATGGCATTGGTTACAGACATATTTCTATACTTCCAGTGACTGCTCCAGTGAGCACCTCTGGGGCCATAATCCGGAAGTGGAAAGAACATCATTTCACCATGAACCGGCCACCGACCATGTGGTCCTCGCAAGATTTCTGACAGAGGAGTCAAAAGAATATTCAGAAGAGCTGTCCAAGAGCCAAGGACCACTCACGGAGAGCTTCAGAAAGACCTGGAATTAGCAGGTACAGTTGTTTCAAAGAAAACAATAAGTAATGCACTCAACCGCCATGGCCTCTATGCATGCTCCCCGCAAAAGACTTCACTGCTGAAGAAAAAGCCAATGAAATACTGGGAGGATAGAGTCAGGTCAGATGAGACCAAAATTGAACTCTTTGGATGCCATTACACACACCATGTTTGGAGGACAAATGGCACAGCACATCACCCCAAAAACACACCAAAATACTGGCAGACTTCATGAAATTGAAGGAAGGATGAATAGAGAAATGTATTGGGATATTCTTGATAAGAATCTGCTACCATCTACCAGGATGCTGAAGATGAAACAAGAGAGTGTGTGTGTGTTTTTTATTTACGAGGGGGAGTCAAGCTAAAGTTAGAAAATGGGATTGATTAAAAAATGGAATGAACCTTAACAAAAACTGATGCTGTCATTTCTCAATGTCGTCTCCACTCTTCTCAGTGCACTTGTGCACCTGCCCTGGAAGTGTTGGGATTCCAGCAGAATAAAAGGTTTGCCTTGTCCTCGCAACCACTTGTGCCACCCGAGTTTTTGTCGACCACTACAATGCCGATGGGCATTACAGTCACCAGTGCAAGTTTCTGTTGACTTGCTGGAGACAAACACGAAGCCTGCTATTTGATCCAATGGTGGGGCCTGCTGCCTCAAGGAGTCTTTTTTCTGCAAGACAATGCCTGCCTGCCCACACACTGCTAAGAACACCAAGGCTTGTCTGGAGAAACTGGAGTTTGAGGTTTTGCCACATCCTCCTTATTCACCAGATTTGGCACCGTGTGATTTCTACCTTTTATGGACCACTAAAAAAACATCTGGGTGGTCGTCTGATTCAAGACAGATGACGACATGAAGAAAGTGGTGCACGAGTGGTTGCATAAGAGACAAGACAAAACCTTTTATTCTGCTGGAATCCCAGGCAGGTGGCGCAAGTTGCATTGAGAAGGGTGGAGACGACGCTGAGAAATTACATTATCAGTTTGTTAAAGTTTGTTGCATTTTCTAATAAATCCCATTTTCTATCTTTAGCTTCACTCCCCCTTGTAGTTATTGCTAGTTTGTGGCCACATTTCGTACTTTGTATGTGGTTATTGTGACGTCTTGCTGTTTTAGGCACAGTAGTGAATAGTTAGCAGTGCTGCCTCACAGCTCAAGTCACATTTTTGTCCAGTATCATCGGTCCAGCATAGTTGATAGACACTTCTCTAGTCCTCAGAGACACTTAAAAGACCCCTGTGCCACTATAACTCAAAACGTGTTCAGTTCCTCCTTCCCCTTTAGTCCAAGGATGCTCTTAGTTGCTTTTCTCTGCGCAGCTTCTACTGTCAACTTGACCACAAATGCAGGAACTCATTCTGAAGTGGAGAAAACTCTCTTACTAGGTAGCACACACATAAATTCACACTAGCAGATGGCTGACTAACACTAAAAAGAAAATTAAATTTCTGGATTCAGCTGAGAGACCTTTTGTGTCCCATGAAATGGGGAATAGCTTTGGGTGATCAGGTATTATGCAGAGCCCACTTGAAAGGGTTGTCTGTCCATCCAATCATCCATCCATCCATTATCCAACCCGCTATTATCCTAACACCAGGGTCACGGGGGGGTCTTGCTGGAGCCAATCCCAGCCAACACAGGGCACAAGGCAGGAAACAAACCCCAGGCAGGACACCAGCCCATCGCAGGGTACATATACACACACACACACACACGCACACACACACACACACACACACGCACAATTTAGGATCGCCAATGCACCTAACCTGCATGTCTTTGAACTGTGGGAGGAAACCGGAGCACCTGGAGGAAACCCACACAGACATGGGGAGAACATGCAAACTCCACGCAGGGAGGGCCCGAGAAGCGAACCCAGGTCTCCTTACTGCGAGGCAGCAGCGCTACCACTGCGCCACCATGACGCCCTTGCACTCAATCAAAATTTAATAAATATACATTTTTAGATTATTTTTTGCATTTAATTGCCCTACCTACGTATCCAAAAGCCAGTGTAACATCCAAGTAAATTCTCTATCAACTGTGACATAAACCACACATATCATGAAGATGTCTAAATTCTTAAATGTTACATGAGGCTGCACCATGGTTGTCAGAGCTCCAAGTTTAATCCCCAAACTGGACAGCGGTTTTCACCACCTTCTCTGATGGGTAAAGATGGGTAGGTTAGAGTGACAGGTAACCTTATGAGTGAGTGTAGGTGCATACACGAGTATATCCGGCGATGAAGTGGCTTCAGTTCTGCTGGGAAAATGCATACATTCTGAAAAATGAATAGATGGAAAAGGGTTCAAGATTTGCAAGATGCCAACAGTAAGAATTGTAAAGGTGAGCCATGAAGGAAAGTGGAATTTTGACAGTCCAAGGTCTCCTCCAGGTTCTGTTATTATTGGTCTGCAGCATCAAATCGTGTTGGACTTTTCATCATACTAAATAATTTAATCACATGTAAGTGCTATAGAATGTCTTGAGGCTGGTGGTCCTTTGGCCTTGGAACCCCCTAGAGGTTTATTTTTTTTTCCAGCATTTTCACCCGCTGCAGTTTTGTTATCCTTAGCATATGTTATCAAATCAGGCACTGATATTTGCAATTATACCCATCAGAGGCTTAAAGATGATCTAATTTTAATTGTAACTTAATTTTCATTCATCTCCATTAGATATTCTTCATTTTTCTCTCTTCTGTAATTTTCATTTTTCCTTTTCTTGTTTTTAAAGCACTTTGAGCTACACTCCTGCTGACAATATTTTATAAAAACAAAATGTTATTATCTGTGGGATTTACTTGACTAGTCTGTAAATGGGTGCCAATGACTCCTGACTAATGACAGCTTGTAGGCCATGTCCTGGGATAAGTGAGCCGAGTGACCACACTGAGCCTTACAGCCATTGTGAGGGGAGTGACAATGGATATGAGACCAAACATTTATACTACGGAGGGTCCCAAAGTGCAGAAAATGGAGGTGTCCAGGACCATGAATTCTCTGCTGCTTCTATAACCTTTCCTTGATGTGTGTAATTGGGTGATTGTCCGAATGAGCCCACTGAGACTCAGACAAAGGGACCACAAGGGATGGTCCTGGAAGAGACCATAGAGCTCTCACGTCATCTTTCTCCTTTACATTCTGAAGTTGCCAAAACTGGAGAAGCAGCTGTGATCCCCCTTGGTTCCGTCTGCCACCAGTCCCTTTAATGAATCTCAACAACAGTCCACACTTGGTATGTAACGATCAACAAGAAGACCACTTTTTCAAATAATATCATGCCAAAGGTAACTCTGGAGGTGTCCTCACACACCTATCAAACCCTTAAGCTGCACTTCATCATTAAATAGAGACCAACCCGCCATTTTATACAACAAGCATTTTCAGCTGCGTCTTTCCTTTATATCAATATTTGTTCACATTATCTAGACTACACCATTTATTTTTTTTTTCCCTTCACTTAGACTTGTCTTGTTATTTGATGAGACCCACAAGGGTTGTGTCATTAGCAAGCCTGACCATTCTTACTGAATACATGCGTGAAATGCAGCCATTCATACAACAACAAATGAAGGAGTGCTCATAAGACACGATTTTTGGGGGGCTTAGACACGGAGTCATTCAGTTTCACCACCCGGTTCCTGCTCAGAAATGAAATCCAGTAAAACACAGAGACTGGTTCATACCTGTGCCTATAAGCTTGTCAAAAAGCATCAAATTAATAATTGTATTAAAGGCGTGCCTGAAGTGAATATATTAAGACAAATAGAAAATTAGATTAATAAACTGATGGAAGAGAGTCTATATTTCCCCTCCATAAGCTGAACTCAGTAATCTCATCAGGAATTCAATGAGATGCTCACTAAAGACACTGCTGATACATCATCGCCGACTTTAACACAGTGGAAACAAAAAGCTGCGCAGTTCAAGTAGTCATGGAGCTAATGGTGCTTAAACATATAAGTCATCAGGAGCAGACATGATTTGATACTGAAAAAAGTGGGAATATATGAAAACAGCTAATACTGTATAATTCATTTATGGACATAGGGTGCTGTTCTTTTTGATTGGAGAATCCGCCGTCTAGTTCCAGGTACTCAATAGAAGATAAAACAAAGCCTGGTAATTACAGTCTGGTAAGCCTCATGTCTACTACACAGGAGTTGGTGGGAATGTTATTAAGAGAAAGCAAATCACGATGCGTTTATTTGTAACTAATGCCGAGTAGTTCAGTTCTCTGGGGATTTCAAAGAGATCTCAGCAGAGCTGCTCACAGAATTCACAGCGTCCCCTGGCTAACCTAAAAGACGAAGGTTAGAATTTCAAAACCAAATGCGTACTGCTGGAGGAAGGACGCAGGCAAATGAGGTAAAGGGGAATGCTTATGACAGCATCCTTCTGAATCTAATATGATATGCCTGGAGCGGTCCGTGCTACTCGTCTGAATTCTCTGCAATGCAGCAATCACAGCAGCTGACCCCCCGGCCTACAAGCTGGCCACTGCGCTACTCTTACACTGCACTTCTCTTTCTCTTTTCATAAAAGTCTGAGGGACTCACTCTGGCCTTCTTTGTACCACAGCATGGGAGTGCAAGCCAAACACCAGAGCGCTATATGACTTCAGGCAGCAGCAAATGCAGAGTGAAATGTGCCTCACTAACATGTGATGGAAACAAACTTAATAAGGAATTGGACATATGGAGTTAAACAACCACAGAAGGTTATTGGGTCCTCTTGTATTAGGCCTCTAATGTAGCCATGCACCACATACCGTTTGCCCGACTGCATCCCAAAGATGTGTGTGATAGGCTAAGGCCAGTCCTATATAAAGGAGTATCAGTGTGAGTGTGAGTGAGTGAATGCAGGACAAGTCTTCTTCTCCAAGGTTGGTTTATAGCTTTGTGCTGCCCCATTCTGTAGGACATTGAGGTGGATTAAAGGAATACTCCAGTTAAATATTAAATATTTTTATATGCTACTTACACTATCTCATTTCGCAGAGAAAATGTTGTAATCTCTTGTTTTTGTGATGAACAGATGTAACAAATTTTCTGATAAAATGCAACCCAATGGTGGCCAACGCTGGACAACAGGAAACAATATTTGAAACTTCCATGAAGAAAAACATATATTACTCATGTTGCATAATCCACATCTCAGGTCATTCAGTTGTATGCTCTGAAGGGAAATAATTACGAGAGGACCAGCAGTTCATCCAGACACTATTTACAGTATGTATGTATGTACTGTAGGTATACAGAGAGCAAAACTCATCATATGAAATGCATGCCCCATTGATTGTTTTTGAGGTTTTTCTTTTTCGTTTTGACACTTTATTTGTCCTTGATTACAAGGCTGCTTCACCTTTCATTTCAGTGCCAATCTCTGTTTTTATTTAGTGATTTGTAATTTGAGATGTCAAGGGGTGCACCAGGTAAGCATGAGGATACCCAAAGGATTTCCCCCTTCAATAAAATCTCAAATCATGTGCACTTACAGAACATCTTGAAGGCTTCATAAATGTAAGCAATACCACCTTGAGTAGAGAAGGGCCACTCTCACTAATACCATCTCCCTTTTTGTTCCACAGTTGAGATCCTCACCAGCCAGAAGATGACTGACCGAGCTTCTGCTTCCATCACAGAGCCCTGTCCCATCCAAGTTGGAAGTATAAAACCACTGAAGCCTCTGAAAGCTGACATTCATTTGACGACCATCCATTAAGGTGTAAGGATTGATTGCTCACCTTCTCTTTTTGTCTTAGCTGATGCCAAGTGTTTGCACCCTTGAGTGAATTTTTTCTTTTCAACTTTTTTCCATCTTCATTAAACAGAATTTCCAGCGAGTACCCGAAACCATTTTTATGTTTCCTGCTTCTGTCTTTACAGATTACAGTAGCGTAGTTGGCAGTATTCCAACATTAAGGAACAGTAAGCTCAGCTGGACCTGGGAGCAGTCATCCGTAATGTGAATGAAAAGGAGATGGTATGAGTGCCCCTTCTAAGTTCTGGGTTGTATTGCTTCCCTAAGTACACGTAAACACGATGATGTACAGAACGTTCCTATCTGGTGTGATGGACGACCGGCTATGGACTCTGGTCGCCACCCCCAGGCCGCTAGGAGGAGCCCCTCCGGACAGCATATTCGTGCCCCGAGTTCCAGCAGGGCCTCATGGACTTTGTAGTGTTGTGACACAGCCCTGCTGGATACCTTGGGGGCCACCAGGAGTCGCTGTAGGGGAGCTAGTGGGCTCTTGCATGCCCTATAACCTGGGAGTGCGTGTCAGTCATGTGACTGGAGGAAGCGGACGTGCTCCCGGGATGAAGAAGAGGACTGTTTGCCCTGACCCGGAAGGAAATGGACTTGTGGGTTGTGCTTAGAACCACTTCCGGGTCAGGAGCTATAAAAGGACTAAGGAAAATCCCAGAACACTGAGCTGAGCTGGGAGGAAGGTGGGCTAAGTGTCTGGGCGAGGAGGAGAGAGAGTTTTGTATTGGTTTATTGGTGTTTATGAGTGTGGGGGAGGAGAGTGCTTGGTGCACTGTATTATAATAAAAAGAATTATTATTATACTTTCACCTGGTCATCAGAGTGGTACCTGAGGGTTCGAGAGGTGGACAAGCGCTATATCTGCTACACTGGTTAATAAATTTGGAGGACACATACACACTGAGCTTTAAAAATTAAAAAAACAGATGGCTTAGAAACAAAAATACAAAAAACTATACCATAAAGTAATTGCTTCTACTACTATACTACAACTATTCATCTTGGCACCACTGACAGATCTTTTCCTATTTGCAGTTACTTATAAGCTTACACTAATGCTAACTAACACATAAAATAATACATTACTCCACAATTCCTCCCTTTTTGTTCTGTAAATAAAACTTTCTAATTGTAAAATCTGCTGTCTTCTTTGGCATAATAAGATATAAGACTTAAAGTTATTTTTTTTTCATGTTACCATCTTCTTTTTGATCACTCGCTCCTGGTGAGGAGGCTTTCTGTTTAACTACAATATTCTTTACAACAGCTTCTTTGGTATACAGTCTCTGAAAAAGCCCACTAGCATCCACAATAAATAAAATCTTCACAGACTAAATTGTCGACTAGAGATCATTTTTCACAAGCCTGTGACACTTTTACAGATGCTGTGAGCAGTAAACGCCTATTACATATGCTGCCCCTTAGCATGTAGTCTCTACTTTTCTAGTTTTATTCCATTTCTAGCTCTATTCCTTTTTCTGGCTGCTTCGTTAGAATCACTTGGTCAGGATTTTTTCTTTGTTCAAGAGGTCAAGGGCTGCTGATTATCAGAATCACAACACACTAATCTGGATGAACATGTCCGGTCTCAATTGGCCGGGTCCTGCTATGATTTCTGGAAACAGGCAGGGCTCCCTAGAAGTCATTTCACTGCTGTGGCCAAGCAGTAAAAAGTGAGTGTACACTTACAACGGAATACATAACTGGTTCCCATATCATATTGCCTAGATTTGAAATGCCTTTGCATCAGAATCTTCAAAAAGAGTGTCAAAGTGCATTTTACATAAACTTGACTAAAAGGGTAATATCATGTGATATAAATTATCCCGACACCTGTGATATCTGGAAGAGGAGAAGGTCTTGCAAATGATCTGTTTTATGTTGAAGTTTGCACCTCAGCACAAGCGTCCGTTGGCTTAATGGGGCATGAAAACCAAACATCAGTGTCTGAATAACAAATGAGTCAATCCTCAAATTTGAACCACGCTGAGCGTTGTTACAATTCTGTCATTAATCTTAACATTTTTGGTCTTTTTGTTTTTTATGTTTCATGTTTTGTCTATTTTCTTTCATTTAGTTGCATGTTGGTGATGTCATCAAACGTCACAATCTTAGTATTGGTTGTAATGATACCATTCATCGCTAGGGGGTGTCCCATGTGCCTGTGTTATGTCAGAGAGGGGATTCTCATGGTTTTGGTAGCCATCTTATTTAAAGATGAGCCACATGCTCAGTAGTTGTCTTCTCAATATCTACCATGAGATAATTAGTATCTCAGGCAATTTGTTTTGAAGTTTTTTCTTTTTCGTTTTGACGCTTTTTTTGTCCTCAATTATAAGGCTGCTTCACCATTCATTTCAGCACAAATCTCTGTTTTTATTTAGTGATTTGTAATTTGAGATGTCAAGGGTGCACCAGATAAGCACGAGGATACCCCAAAGATCTGTGCTTGGCCATCTCCTCTTCTCTCTATAGAGTATGGTACAATAACACTTTAGCATCTTAAACTCGTAGGCTGACAAGGTTTGTCTAACCTGGTAATAGTCAAATAAGCAAATATTGTTCTAGGACAACTTGAAAGGGATGCCATGAGATTACAGATATAACAAAAGCTTTATACTGAGTTTGGTCTATCTGCAGTGATGGAAACGGGCCATCAGCTAGCCCCACACCAACAAATCAGACCAAGGCAGTCCTGGGTTCAAATAATAGATTATTTATTCACCAAATTGCCTCCAAAAGTAACACAAGCACAGGTACAAACACAATCTCTCCTCTGTTCCTCTCACCACCACACTGGCCCTCCCTCCAGTCAAGTGTTGCCTTCTTTCCTCCCAGCTCTGACTCACCTGGATAAGGGAGTGCGGTCCTTTAATTAAAGACCCGGGAGTACTTCCAGTGCCAGGGCCACTGCCTGATGGAACTACTTCTGGGTCATATGGAAGTCACATAAATTAGGGAGTGCATCTCCCCGCAGCGCCCCCTTGGGGCAATCAATGGACCCCAGCAGGGCTGTCCTGCCAGACTACAACTCCTGGCATTCCCTGCTGGTTCCCGAATGGGCGCAAATATGGAGGGCTTACTGCCACCTTTCCTATGGGGGGGGGGGGGTATAAAAAATATCCCTGTGCGACAGTCCTTCCCTATCCTCTGCTTTAAACCCAGCAGGGAGGGTACTGCAATCAATTTCTGGCTGGGAAACCTGTCCGGGTAGAGAATCTTATCCAGCTGGGATGTCCATCCATCCCTTTTCCGGGTGGTGACCTCTTTCCCTCTCTTGGCTGGGATGTCTTTCTCTACTCTCGGGGCCTCCCATCTGGGTAAGTGTTCTTCCTGACGTCCTGCAGGGATGCCTGTCCATCCTGTATTGCTCCAACACATGCTTTAAAGTATGCAGACACTTTTATTGGAAGCAGCCTCTGACCTTGAGTCTCAGCACCATGACTTTATTCTGTTATTCGTGTTTAGATCAGTCTTCATTTCCTTTTTAAATTTACTTGTCTATAATTAGCTTGATATCAGCTATATGGTAAAGATGCTCTTGTATAGTTATATCTTTAAACGCTTGTTCTGAACAAAGAAATGTTAGCATATCTGTGATTACAATGCAAGAATAACTTTCTTGGTATGCTCCAGAGGTGTCGTTTTTAAAATAAATTCCTTATATACTTTCTGGAGTCATGACAAGCCTTTGTATTCTATCGACAAACTGAAACAGGGATCAAAAGTAGAATTTTTTCCTATAATTCTGTCTCACGTTTTCCTCATCAGGTCCATGCCAATGATCTGAGGCTGTACTCGTCGTTCTCTCCAGATAACCACATTGAATCGGCTAGAGCCCCTCTGCGTATCTCAATGATATTGCAACCTGAGTAAAGCAGCACCATCTTCAGCTCAGCCAAGCAGAGATGGACCTTTTTGTTACCCAAACTCATTTATGTATTAGCTCATTATCGCAAAAACCCTGCCAAGTCTATATGTAACCTTGGGTTGATCAGTGACCAACTGTCTTCACCTCGTCATTTTGCAGTCTTGTAGATTCACTTCTATTTAACCTCGGATCTGAATTGACAGAGTTTGCTGCCAACCTCCAGGTCCAAGTTTTGTTCTTGTCAGGTCTGGACTACTGCAACTCTTTGCTGGCAGGAGTACCAGTATGTGCCGGCAAGCACCTCTAGATGATTAAAAATTCACTGGCATGTCTGGTGTTCAACTAGCTGAGGCAGGCACATGACACTTTCTTTTGTCAGATTACTACATTGGTTTCCTGCATAAACATGTATTAGGTACAAATCCTTTGCAGCTTGCCTACATAATCAGTGGGTAACCACATAAATAAATGAAGACATTTGTGAGGTCCAATGTCTGTTCTTGTCCACTCAGCGTGGTGCTAAATGGCATTTGATGATGTCACCTCTGCATGGCATCAAATCATAATTGAGTTTTTTCATGTGTAGCTTCTAGCTGGTGGAAAGTGTTGCCCACCATTTGAAATTCTAACTCTGTCAATGTGTTTAAGAAGCGTTAAAATTTAAGACTCTCTTCTATGGTGAAATTCTGTCTAAACTGATATTGTCTGGTAAGTTGCTGTAACCTAGCAAGTGAAACTCACTTGTATTTTGAGTTCTTGAATGTGATGATCAATGTTGTAACCTCATCTTATGATACTCATTCCCAAACAGTCTCCAAATGAGGTTACTCGATTATGTTGACCTCCTTTGTCAGTCACTTTGGATAAAAGTGTCTCCTAAGCAAATAAATGTCAATGTAAAGAAAGACTCCCTGCTTGTCCTGACTACTCTCTCAGCTGTTTGAAAGAAATATCCTCATTTACCTGTCCCTCCCAAAATATAACCAATCTATTAATATTACTATGAAAAACATGCATTTGTAAATAATGAAGTCCAGGAGAAGATGGCAGTCAAAAATACAGGGTCACAAAGTAGGCAGAAGTCAAAAACCAGGAAGTAAAAATTACCTTTCTAAATTGCCTAAACGAAATCCAAAAATCAGTAGTCAGAAAAGAGAGTTGCAAAAATCAACACTGAACAAGAGACAAATAGCTTAGTCTTCACCAAAAGACTGTCTTTTGAAACCTCCAAAGAAAACCTTGGATGCAGAGCAGATCACACCGCCATGTCTTACAGGTGGGAGGTGATAATGCAATACAACATTTTACATCTCTCACCTGCTATGCGTTATACGACCGACTATGACTATAGCAACTGTAAACAACATAAAGTAAGCTGTGGCTTTACACAGACAATCACAAAATGGTGATGAGTATACAGAAGACAAAAAATTTTGACGTGAGCGTCAGTAAGCTTTGCACCCTAGGAACCAAGTTACCTGAACTATTCTATAACATTTCAGTAATTACATATTTACCGCTCTGATTCTGATCTTTCTGATCATAAAATAGCTCATTATGATAGCATTTGACGAGAAGAATTCATAATTAATTGCAGAATTACAGTATTTGAGGATTCCTCCGGGGTGCCTCTTTCTCTTGAATGATTTGGCTGAAAACCTAACAGGCACATCATCATCTCATAACAGGTTTAACTTTCGAGTTTGGTATTTTTTCCATCCATGCGTTTTAGCTGTAGACCATGCTCAAGAAGCTGTGACACACAGGCACACACAGACAAACACACACCCATCATCGAGATATCAATGTTTTTGGTATCAGGGGATCCTAGAACACTGAGATCTGTCAAAAACCGGAAATCGAAATTTTTTGACGAATCTAAAGCTTTCGCTCCTCCCCCCATAGATGATTATGAAAGGGGAGGGGTGAAATGCAAAAATGGTGTGTTGCTGGAATACTAATGAAAGTGTGTCGAAAACAAACTGTTGTGGATCACCCAGGCTGGCACTGCCAGTTTAAACCCAACACAGACAAGTGTGGGACACAAGTTCAAGGCACATTAGTGATTTTCTTTTACCTTGTGGGCAATGCCTTCACCCATTCCCACAAGCTCAACACAGTCCCAGCACAAGCACAGCACAAAACACAATATTCTCTTCCTTCTCTTTACCTTCTCCTTTCCACTCCTCTGGTCAAGCTCCGTCTTCCTCCTCTCCCGACCTCTGGCTCCTTGAGCAGTGGCTGCTGGCTCCTTTTATAAGGCACCCAGAAGTGGTCCAGGTGCTTCATTACTCATTTCCGGCCAGCACTTCGGGTGTGTGGCGGAAAAAACTGCCCATAAGGGCTCAGCAGCTCCTGCTGCAGCACCCCCTAGTGGTGCCTGCAGATCCCAACAGAGCTGCACCACACTCCAACTCCCAAGGCACCGCTGCAACCAGGGGGGTTGCCATCTAGCGTCCCCGGGTGAGGTAACACTCTGTCCACACTTGCTCCCCTGGTCCTCCCAGCATGGAGGCATCCCGGCTGGACAAGGGCCCCGGGCCACACGCTACATGGTATACACACAAACTGAGCATAACATGTTGCAAAGATTGCAGATCCCCTATTCAGCTACACCTGTTTTGATCAATAGGCATCAGGTCGGGCCAACTTGGTGTAATATGTTGTAGGTAAACACTCAGAAGTGTTGTGGCATTTCCTTAAACAACATTGGAATGCAGCAAGTTCCATGTCTACTCCATTGTGTTCTGTGGTTATTTAATATAACATTTAGTGGACCTGACAGCATCATTCTTTTGTTGATATGTTTATTTTATTTATTGTTGATACTTTTTAATGAGGGTTATTGGGTCTAGAGGGCCAAAAACTAGGGAACCCCAATGAGCTCAGTATCTTGCATAAATAGACATTAGGATATGTCGAACAATATATGAAATGTGGGGGGGCTGGTCAAAAAAAAGCTGAAGTGATTTCAAAGCATACGTAAGTAATTCTTATTATTGTGAAAAGGTATCAACATGCTTCAGAAAAAGTCAATTTACAGATGACCACACTGCTGTCAAGAAAGTACGATGGGTGGAGATGCACAGATGTCACATGACATTCAAGCATTGCTCTACTGTATAAAGAGACCCAGTGTGCAAGCATCATTAATTGCACTTCACAGGATGGTTCCATGGAGAAATGACATTTTTTTGCCATATCCAGGTTGGTACATCATCTCCATATACTTAAAATCAAACATCTGTCTGTCTGTCAGTCTGTCTGCTTTCACAAGAGAACTGCTTAACAGATTTAACTCGGATTTTTTTCTATAATTTGATTAAACATTCCAGCTGATTTTGCGACTTCTCTCATTGCGCTATCATAGTTCAGTTACGGCACCGATTTATTTGCGCGAATCTGAGAGAGACCCAGCGAGCCGAGGGGAAGGGGGCCGGGTCCTCCTCACTCATGCGTCAGCCTCAGGGTGTATCTTACATCTGCTTAGGTAGTGAACAAGAGAACAGCTTAACAGATTTAGATCTGGTTTTTTTCTATAATTTCCTTGAACATTCCGGTTGATTTTGTGACTTCTTTCATCGCTCTAAAAATCATAGTTCGCTTCTTGCAGGAGCGATATATTCGCTCTAATCCAGGACAGAGGCTGTGGGCCGAGGGGAGGGGGTAGCGTGACGTCAGGAGTATGGAGCCAGGCAGGGCCCTCCTCACTGTCCTTTTTCACTTCTACACGGGTGGAGCCGCGAGGCATGGCTAGTCATGAATAAGCATAAGCCTGGCATCATTACTTATTTGTGAGTCATTTGTGTTTCTTATTAACAACATCTAGTTGTTTAAGGTGAAAAGGGTAGGGCCTCATTTCAGTCATGAGCAGCACTACCCCATCCATTACAAGCTAAGAGGACTTGTATACATTCCGACATGTCTTTTTCTGCACATTTATTACTGTGTTGTTAATTGACTAGATCTTATGTTACTCTGCACAAGACACGCTAGCCCCCATCTTTAACAGTCTGTGTCCGATCACAGGTGCTGTAGCCATATTCTGTATAGCTGTTGGTGTGAAGAACCATCAGGAGAGTTGTTCATCCTGATAAATGTACATGAACCAGCCTGTATTATGCTTGGTCGATGCCACTTAAATGTTTAAATTTGCCATTCTCCCTCTGAGCACACACTCCCTTGTTCTGTAGTTACCCATTCAAAACAGTATTGTCCACTCATGTAATTGTATAAGCAGTTGAGCCATCAAGTACAAGAGAACGTACATAACATGTTCCAGATACCTCTGCTGCACTGAACCTATGAGAGGGCAATGTCCAGTTTGTCCTTTAAAGCAGTGCTTGTGACTTGGGCTCCATGCTCATGTAGGCCATAAATCTGATTTGTGAAAATCGGTTAAAATAGACAGGTAAGCAATGCAATATACCGGAGACCAGAAAAGGCTGGCATGAAACTCCTTCAGCTAGCTGAATATGTCTGTTTTGGAAGAAGACACTTTCTTTCTCAAGTTATCCTTATTTAAGGCTTAGCTGAATCATTAACGCACTAAAAGAAGCATTTCAATTTCCCATCAGGCAGCCCTTCTGAGGCTGTTTATTCATAATCAGCCTTATTTAGGCATCAAAGGAAGCATTAAAGTGGAAATAAACTATTTGCCACTCTTTGCTGTAAACTTCTGTATAAAAGCTTCACGCTATTGGCCATCACCAATAAATATAAAATCAGGGTAAACTATGTAAAACTAGTAATTCAAATCTAAGCAAATACATACACACGTCATGTCTAACTGTCAAAACTCACACATATGATGAAAATTCAAATGTTTTAGATCATGATGGCATCTCGCATTGTGACAGGAAACGTTTAATAGAAACACTGGTGCAGTCTCCTACAAATCCAGAGAAGATGCTAATCTCAGGCCATACTGCTTGTCACATCTTTTTAGCACTGCATTTTTCTTCCCACTGTTGTATTTGTTGTGCCACAGGCAGTTTTTAATTCCACAATGTGAAAATCTATAATTGAGGTCAGTGAAAGAACAGGCCTAAATGCACAGATTTGGCATGGCTCAGAGGCAAATGAGAAATGCAAAATCCTGTTGACACTTTGCCGTGCTGTTTTATGACTGGCATTTAGTGCACAGTAATTTACACAGCACCAATTATCAGCAGTGTAATAGTCACAGCAACAAGACGATGTCCCAAGAGGCATTCGGAAAGGCATTTTTTAAAGTCGCTTAATTAGATGATTGCATACGAAAAGCAAACAAGGAAAAACTGGGAATTCCTTTCTAATCTAGGCTTCACTTATTCTCTTCAACCAATTGAACAAGGAACCTGGGCATATTATGTATCTATTCATATATTTTTCCTAAAACATGTAAACAAATGAAAACTCAAACTTAAACTTTGGAATCCTTAACAATATCCATCTATCCATCCATTTTCCAACTCGCTGAATCTGAACAAAGGGTCACGGGGGGTCTGCTGGAGCCAATCCTAGCCAACACAGGGCACAAGGCAGGAACCAATCCCGGGCAAGGTGCCAGCCCACCGCGGGACACACACAAACACACCAAGCACACACTAGGGCCAATTTAGAATCGCCAATCCACCTAACCTGCATGTCTTTGGACTGTGGGAGAACATGCAAACTCCACGCAGGGAGGACCCAGGAAGCAAACCCGGGTCTCCTAACTGCGAAGCAGCAGTGCTACCACTGCGCCACTGTGCCACCCCCTTAACAATGTGTTCCATAAATATAAACTATGTATATAAAATCCAAGGTCTGTCTGTCTGCTTTTCATGAGGGAACTACTTAACTGATTTAGATTGGGTTTTTTTCTATAATTTGCTGGAACATTCCGGTTGATTTTGCGACTTCTTTCATTACGCTAAGAATCTTAGTTCACTTGCAGGATCAATATATTGGCGCTAATCCGAGAGACAGAGGCTGCAGGCTGATAGGAGGTGGAAGCGTGACATCAGGAGTGGGGAGCCAGGCAGGGCCCTCCTCATTGTCCAGTTTCACCTCTATGTGGGCCAAGCCGCGGTTGTACAGCTAGTACAGTATATATACAGTACATACAGTATATAGAATACAGTAGATAGATAGATAGATAGATAGATAGATAGATAGATAGATAGATAGATAGATAGATAGATAGATAGATAGATAGATAGATAGATAGATAGATAGATACTTTATTAATCCCAAGGGGAAATTCACAATTTCCCAGTTTGTAAAATATATACAAATACATATCTATCTATCTATCTATCTATCTATCTATCTATCTATCTATCTATCTATCTATCTATCTATCTATCTATCTATCTATCTATCTATCTATCTATCTATCTATCTATCTAACTGGCAAACACTTACAGACTGTCCTTTTCAATGCCTAAAGCAAAATGTCGACCACAGAGACAGCATGCAGTGCATGCCCAGTGGTATACGTGAGACAAACATTTAAAAGACTTGCAACACGCATACAGGAACATCGCAATGCCGTCAGAAGGAAAGACCCACGGTCTCTGATTTACACACATACAAGTACCAGACACATGTTTAACTGGGACACTGTGAAAGTAAAATTCAGGGCCAATACTAAGAGTACTAGAGAGCTTGCTGAATCGTGGCTCTCTAATGAAAACGCCATTAACTGACACTTGGACTTGAACCCAGAATATGCAGACATAAAAAGAAGAACATCTAAATAATAAAAAAGACTTTATGACCATAGAGAGAGAGAGAGAGATTTATAGTCAAGGTAGGAGGATCAATCAGCAGGACGAGAGGAAAGAAAGGGCCTGGGGAGAACAATGAAGCACTCCGATGCATGAAAGCATGTTCTGCTTCTTTGCAGGGAAGGACTAGAAGCTTCAGGAAGGAGGCAATGCCCAAGAAGGTCATGAGAAATGAATGCCCATGAAAAGCTCTGCCCTATAAGGTCTTCACAAGGCAGAACTCTACATCTGGTCATGTGACCAAGTGTGTGACTATAATAAGGATGGTCAGGGCACGCAATCAACAGTTCACTTCCAGCAAGAAAAACTGGTGAGGAAATGTATCTTAGCTGAGTCAGGCACTGAAGAGAAGAAAGGGACCCTAATTCTGAACACTAAAAAAATGCTGCAAAGAGAGTGTGCTACATTAACTGTTTACAAAATGTGCTATCTAAAAGAAGCAAGCTCCGTACACAGGTTAAAGGCTAATCGTAACCTGTTTGGGCTATCGTTTTGCCTAAATAAACACTAATTCCTACTTCAGGATGGATAAATCATATCTATGGTGTCATCAAGGATTCCTTTTCAATTAAAACACAGACCCCCACAATACCATACACACACACACACACACATTTACAGTATATACTATGCAGGAATGATGAGGTAGCTTTAAAATCTGCTCCTTGCCTTTTATCACTGTTCCATCGAGAGTGTGCTTACGTACGGACTGTGTGTGTGGTACGGCAGCTGCACGTCCTCAGAAAGGAAAGCGCTCCACAGGGTCATCAGGACAGCGGAGAGAACAATTGGTTATACCCTCCCCACTCTGGAACAAATCTACACCTCCCGATGCCACAAAAATGCAATAGACATTTTACAGGATTCATCACATCCCTGTCATTGCCTCTTCCAGCTTTTACCATCGGGCAAGAGATAAAGAGCAATGAAAACCAGGACAAACCGCCTTAAAAACAGCTTTTATCCAAAAGCAATCATGGCCCTGAACTCAAATAAAACTGCTCCATATAATTCTCTAAATGTGCAATATAGACCTTAAGTCAACCAGTGCAATTTGTACATTTAACCAGTGCAATTTGTATATATAACAAGTGCAATTTGTATATTTTGTAAAGTACTTTTATTACTATCCGATTTGTTATTATTTTCTCTCTTCTTGTCTTTTTAACTCTTATGCCTCACACTGAGTTGAACTGCACCTTCAATTTCGTTGTTCCTTTGTAAAAGTGACAATGACAATAACGATCTATCTATCTATCTATCTATCTATCTATCTATCTATCTATCTATCTATCTATCTATCTATCTATCTATCTATCTATCTATCTATTTATCTATCTATCTATCTATCTAAATTCCCTCACGTCATTCAAGCCTAGAATTACTTTCAGGATCCAGGATGACTATGCAGGACTACCAACCTATGGTGCCCTCCCCTGGCCCATGAGACCACTGCACTTCAGAGGACTTTATGGTCCTTAAAGAGCCAGGTCCTTTTAGCAGTTGCTACAGCAGGGGTCCTCAAAGTCAGTCCTGGGGGCACACTAAGGTTTCAGGTTTTTTGTTTCAGCCAGATTCACAATCAGTGACAACAAACTGATAACACTGATCTCATTTAATTAGCTTTTATTTTTTTCTCTTCTCTTATGCTACATTTAGAAAAGCACAGCAGCATGACTTTTAAATTTATAAACCATTTAGAAATATTTCTATTTTTGCTGTAGATTTAAATGTTTAACTCTCTTTTGTTGATTTTATTATATGTTGCCCTTTCTCTTGTGCAGTTTGCTCCCTTCATTGTATCTTAATAATAACAATTAAAAACGAGCAGAGCAGACACTCAGGCAAACAACACTGAACCATGAAAGGCTGCAACTACTTTAGCGGTCAGACCCACTAATTAGTAAATAATGGATTAATTAAACAATTAGAACAACTGGAAAAGCAGAATGAAAATCAAGATGAAAATACTGTTAAAAAGAAAAAAATACATTATTCCCATATAACTCCTTAGTACATTTTAATAATTAATTTAAAATTAATTTTTACTAAACCTTGTTTTCTAATTTCTATATCGTTCCCGAAACACAGAATCTGGGAAATAACAGTTCACTTAATTAGCCCAGGAGTCCAATTAAAAATGAGAAGCTGATTGGACCCCAGGACTGACTTTGAGGACCCCTGCCCAAGACTATTTTACTCCAAAAAATAACAATGCACACTATCCACACTATGGCCACGTATCTCCCTCCACTGTGACCTCCTGCCAGCCCACTGTGCCCTCTTCTCACCTTTGATGGCGAGTGCTACCTCCCTGCTACTTTCTATGTATGTGCCGTACAGTCCTGGGAGAACATTACCTGGCTCCTGATGAGTGGAAGTTATCTCTCTGCCACATTTTGTAGGCCTTGCTTGGTGCCTTCCATGTTTATGTCACCCTTCCTGACCGGGCAAATCATCAGTATACATTCAATAACGCTGGAATGAAGAGAATTATTATGCTGCATGTGGGGTCAAACTCATGTGTGGTTAAGTCTGCAGGCTCAATTCTGGAGTATCTGATAATGACAGAGTAGATGCAACAGACTGAAATAATCACAACAAGGGATAAACTGAAGAGGAGACATCACTGAGAGTGTAGGCTATGCTGAATTTATTAATGGATTACCGTTTGACCGCAGTGTAATTGGGGAGCATGGCTCTTTCTGCAAATATTACACATATACATGACATTCATTTGAAAAGCAGTATTTTTATTGAGTAGGTGGCCTCATGCTCTGACTACATGTCACCTTCATCCCACTCACTAAAGCTGATGCTTGTAAATAAACTTTGAGATGGACAATTGAAGACTGGAAGCCTTAGCTGGCATCTAAAGATGATGCGCGTTATTTTAAGTATTGGCTGTCATAGTCTTGGTGCTACTGTAGTATCAACTCCTGTGCTGTTTGCATGTTCCTTAAATGATGATTTTTCAGATACAGCAAACACCCTTAATTTACTTTTGCAGCGTATGCAAGCAACAGAACCTCAAATGGAGTAAAACTAACATGTTCTTGAACAAATGTTAGAAAGTTTTAGGGACATGGAATAAATTACCAAGTATTGTGGTGAAGAGCATGCAGGACTTTAGGGATCTCAACTTGACGTTATTTTAGACCATCAAGATGAATGGACTGAATTCGCCTGTTCTTGTCAGAATTTTTCTAATGTTCTATTGTTTGAATGTTCTAATATTCTTACCACACAATTACATTATAAATTACTTCAAATTAACAGCTGTCATAGTTGAATTATATTTTGGTTAACTTTAGATTTTGTTTATAATATTCTTGATATTACTACCATTTTGTTTCATTAATTATCATTATTATTACTGCCACCATTTTGTCTGTCGTTTTAATTGCCCTCATTCATGTTGCTATTAGTTTTGTGTACAGATTTCCAACACATAACTGACACTGTTGGTGCAGTTGGCATCAGGAGCATCCTGACTTAAAAGAGATGGAGACATCCATAATAAGGCTATACTACAAATGACACATCAGAAAACAACTGAACACAAAGTTTGCTAATATTGTTAATTATCTTCTTTCCTGGCTTTTTTTTCTGACTTCATTTTTTTGCCAGCGCTTTTGGTGTTGACAAATGCTTCATGTTTTCTGAATATATTCCCAGAGATTTACCATGAGGCCGGCTAAGACATCACTAGTTATTGCTCACACTTGTTCACACTGGTGGTTGTAGGTGCTCAATACTGCAAAGTTGTGCGTTCAGTGGAGAAATTAGCTGATCACACATTCACTTGCACACGTGATCAGCTCAGTCGGTTTCCTCATTGACACTCTGCAGATTTTTAACAAAAGCACCTGCACCCACAGAGTATGAAGTAGCCTCAGTAGGGCAGACAAGGGAGATGTTCAGAATAAGAGATGGAGAATAGGGGAGCAATGGTCGGTGTGAAAGAATCAGGAAAACAAAAAGAGCAGAATCGGCATGACTGAAGATTTTGTTACAGAGTATCAGACCAAGTGCTATGGAGTCTCCGAAGTGGCAGCAATCTCACCAGATGAGTGGTGGAGCAAGAAAGACAAGGGGAAGTCATCACAGACGGTTGACAGAGGGAGTCAAAAGGTGCAGCGGCACCCAGACACCCTAGGAACTGAAGCTGTCGAGGTGGAGCAGCTTGGATCCTCCTCTCCATTGGGGTCAAGGGATGTACAGGGAAAGGCACCCTGGGAGTCACAATTTGGGTGGGCCGGGGGTGCAACGAGCTGCATGATTTAGGAGTCCCAAAGTCCTGACAAGGACAGAAAAGGACATAAAAAGAACAGAAAAAGGTTTATATCTCTCCAACATTTTGGATTTTAACCTATTTATTTGGATTTTCATTATTTATTTATTGAAGAAAGAATGTGTGCTGCACTGTTTAGTCACTGATTGCTGATTGAATAAATCTGCGCTATGCACTTTGGTTTGCAGCAATCTTGATGTTGTGCATCCACATTGCATTAGTCCATCTCAGCCATGACTTTCAATGAAGTATCACTGGAAAATCACTAGTGTTAAATTAACACTTGAAAGTGTACACTTTGGAGCTCCCTCATATACTATGCTAATTTTTAATGCTACAAATGTACATGTAACCCTTGCAGCTTTTCTGTGAGCAGAAATCAGAATGTGAATAAAAGGATGAAATCTGCTCAAATTAGGAGGAAAACAATAAGCTGCCACACGCTCTTTCCAGTCTAACTGCAATCCATCAACAAATCTTGATGTGAATCTGGAATTAGATTACAAATGATGAGTTTCTGCCTCTCAGGGACCAGGAAGCACACCATGCCACAATGCTAAAAATACTGGAGAATGAGAAGAAGACTGATCACAATTATATTTGGGCTATTTTCATGGATATTGAGTAAGGGGGGCTATCTGCCAAGGTAGACAAAAGTCAAGCTATGCAGATCTTTAGTGTAATTCCAGAATTTGCACTGCAGGCAGTGGCACAGTGTCGGGTGATGCTTCAAAACATGACAGCAAGACATTTCTCCAATTGAACGTCTCAGTTCATAGGCCATAGGTCAACATGACTGAATGCAGAAATGCTGAAGGGAGAGCACCTATTTACTAGTTATTAATTCTTTAACCACTAGCTTTGGAGTCCTCCAGAATGCACCCTGCCCTTAGCAAAAGCGTAAAGACAACCGGCAAAGCAGATGTCAATACCTAAGAAACCTGCTTTACTTAATGAAAGGAGGAAACATTGCTTACTTAATAAGTAAAACATCAATTGATAGAAACAAACCCATTCTAAAATTATGGTGCTGATCTCAAAACCACTCTACCGTTGTCTTGGCTGTATGCTTTGGGCCATTGTCATGGTGAATTGTGAAACCGTTGCCCCAATGTGAGGTGGTGTGCCCTCTGGAGCAGGTTAAGTAAGATCCAGTTAAGGATCTCAGCATTTATCCTTCCCTCAGTTCTGACCAGTCCACCTGTCCCTGCTGCTGAGAAAAGCATGAGGCTGTCACCACCATGCTTGATCATAGGGGTGGTATTAAGCAGCTGTTAAGCAGGGTGTGGCCCAACTAAAATTTTCTGGCCTGCGTTTGAGTTTGAGGAACTAAACGTCTTAAAAGTTTACCTGCTGCAGGTTGTGATGGCAACATACCAAGCCAAACAAATCAGGCCACCGTAACCTCAGTCACAATATCCAGGTAGGGCTGGGGACTTCCCTGTGGGCTGTAACTGGTCCATCCTTGGTTTGAAGCATGCAGAAGGAGTCCCAACTCACCCTTTCAGAAACTGCTGTCCTCAATAGATTTTCACACACTACAGCTTATAGGATTTGCAGAGAAAAGTGAGATAAACAATCTAGTGGGTGACAGTTCAGAGGAGAATGAGTAGACTCATTCAACCTCACAGAAAGGCAATAAATGCTCAAGTAATAGCTCTTAACAACAATAATGTGCAAAAGGACATCTCTGAACACACAATGGGCATTGAAACAGATGGGCAGCTAAGAACAGGAAGATGAGGCTATAGTGAGCACAAGATCACAAAACCTGGAGAAATAAAGACGGTAAAAATATTACTTGAACTGATGAATCTAAATGTGCGCAACATGCAGATGGTATGGCCAGGAATTGGCATAAGCAGGCTGAGTGCACAAATCCATCTTGCTTTGTGTAATGCTGTGTATAACATTTGAAGACTGCAGTACCTAACTATTGTCCCTGTCTCTTACTGCTGCAGTTTATGTTTTTTACAAATGGATTCTTCCAGCAGGACAAACGTGTCGTGTTGCAAACAAAGCACACATTTGTCTTGTGTGTAAGCCAGGGTTCCTGCCCTATGTTTCAATTACTTTGTCTTTTCTGTTCATTTTTGATGCTTTAGTTGTTTCTGTTTCTGTAATTATTTATATGTATTGTTTTTGATGCCAAATTTCCCCTTGGGGACAAAAAAAGTTCTATCTATCTATCTATCTATCTATCTATCTATCTATCTATCTATCTATCTATCTATCTATCTATCTATCTATCTATCTATCTATCTATCTATCTATCTATCTATCTATCTATCTATCTATCTATCTATCTATCTTATTTTTTTTGATCATTTAGTTCCTATGTGTACATTTTTTGCTCTGCCATGTTCATTACATTCTGTGAGTGAATCCCGAAGTGGCGGGGCCACCCTCACCTCATCATTAGTGGATGCAAGTTCCCACGGTTCATTCAAGTGAACTCTTTGGAGATTATAGTGAATATTGTTTTTCTTGGAATCATTACTCTTTCTGACTTTTTGCTCTGTTTATTGGATTCTTCCCTTGGATAATGTTTTTGGGACTTCTTTGCATTTGGGTTGCATTTGAGGAAACTCCTTTTTTCTTCTTTTAAGCCTGAGTTGCCTCTAAAACTTGCATAATATAATCTTTCTAGTGAAATGTAGTGTAGTGGTAGTGTTGGCTATCACTGTACAACACCTTAGTAGTAAAGCCTTTTTTGTTTATTACTCATTTGCAAATAAACAATAATCTTTTATAAAACCTGAGTTTTCGTGGTTCTCCCTCTTGTAAGGCATATTTTAAGGAATCTGAGATTCTCTTGTAACTTTTTGAACTTTAAAAGCCTGTTCTCCATTTTGTGGCCCAGTCTGGCCTGAAGTTGCCCCTTCGCCTAGAGTCAGGCTTGGCTGGGTAAGGTCTAAATTGGGGTTGGCCAGCAAAGTTTCAGACCTGTTTTTTTGTGGGCCTTTTTGAAGGCCTCACCCATTTATGCTATTGTGTTCTGTCAGAATCATAACAGAGTCTCTGAATTCTCAAACTATGTCTCAGAAGAGACCTATTTATATACATAATAAGCCTTAAATCACGTAAATTAAAGAACATCCTGATATTCTAGTAGGACTGTTCTGTCGTAAATGTAACCTTTCTGCGCCTCCAGAAGCCTTTGCATATGGCCCTTCATGCCCTCTATGCCATCCTGACATCCTTTGACTTGGACTCAGATGATCATGGTTGAGGCTCAGGACTTCATAGTCTCCCAAGCACATGTGGCAGTTTTGTTGCTCCATTCCATTGAGGTATCTGATCACATTAATCACAAAGATGGCATTTATTAACACAAATTATAATAATGATAATTACTTCAGCCACATTTAACAGAAGGCCTTTGAAGCCACCTGCTAACTCAGCCATAGCCAAGATTTAAGGGAATTTATTACACTTTCAAAAACTGAATAAAGGTTGTCAAACCGCGAAGAACAGATTAAAATAAACTCAATAGTGAGAGAGTGGCCTCCGACATGCGCCTGTACTTGCTAGAATTTAATAAGATCAAGACCTCCAAAAAAACCCAAAGCAAAGCAAAAACACTGCAGAACCAAACCGCTGCCTGAATGCGTGAAATGCCCCATTAAAATTTCCAATTTTCCTTTATTTATGAAAAGACAATACCCATTTGAAATGGCAGTCACTTTACGGTAAAAAAGTAGAAAAAGAAAACAAAAGTGTGCTGCACATCGGATCGGGTTAGGAGGTTTAGTGACATCTGAAATGGCACCAGATGGCTTTCTGCTCATTAACTTGTCAGATGCTAATCAAACTGATTTCTCCTCTGCATTTTACAAGACGTACAAAATGTAAATTGTCTAACTCAAACATGCCCCACTGTTTACAATTTATTTTTAATTTTAGGACACATGAAAGTGCAGTGACTACTGTCTGCTTGGGCTGAACTCTCTGGGGCGTGTAGTTTAAATTTAAGAAATTGACTCAAAGTGTTTCATTTGAAATTTCCCGGGCTGCTTCATTACGGGTTGCTCATTTTTAAGCACCTTTGCATGAAATGTCCACGCACCTATTGTTCTTGTGGTCGTTATCTGTCTGTCTGTGTGTTCACATGAAACAACTTGGCTCCCAGTAGACATTTAGTACACTCGTTTTTGCAGGAAATATTTGAGAAAATTAAATTTAAGAAACCTTTTGTAGAACATGCTGTACAAAAACTCCCATTTAAAATGGACTGATGAATTTTCTAAACTATTTCTCTTAAAACAGAGAAACATTCTGTGTGACGTCAATTACTGATTAATTTCCTCTTTAAAATTCACCTTGGCAGAGTTTATTTCAACTTGTATACGTTCCCTCTTTCACACAACTAATAGGCACTCCTGGCAGCAAAGCTAATCCCAGTAAAAGTTATTGAAATGTCGGTGTACGCAGACATCAATACAGGTTTTAGCCTTATAGTTAAGACTCCTTTTAAAACTTTCACTGTAATTTGCACTTGACCCACTCCTGACATGCCAGAGCTGATAGAGACTGCTACTGGGGGTGGAATGATGACCACGGTGACAATGGCAATTTGGACATTGGAGCACAGCACTGTTAACTGTGAATGACATCATCAGCCTAATAAATATATTAGATCAGTATGTTTTATGCATATACTCACATGCCTTAATTAGTATTTCACTTGGCTATCCTGCAGTCTTAAATTGTTCTTCTAGATAGCAGCCATAGCACCTGTGCTTCAGCACGAGTCATCCACCTGGAGCTAAGCATGCACTTAGATAGGAGACCATCTAGGAATAGCTTGGGTTGCTGCTGGAAGAGGTGTTAGTGAGGGCAGCAGGGGGTGCTTACCCTGGGGTCTGAATGTGGATCCCAGTTTAATGGTGGAGACACTGCTGAAAAAATGGGGCCATCCTTTGGATAAGACATACAACCAAGGTCCTGACTCTTTGTGGTCATTAAAGATCCTGGGACATCTTTCGTAAAGAGTAGGGTGCTTCCTGATGTCCTTGCTAAATTGTCCATCACAGCCTGGTCATTCTGGCCCTCTAATCATCCCCTGTCCCTAATTAGCTAACTAATCTCTCTCACCTCTTTACCACCTAATAACTAATGTGTGGTGAGCGTACTGACACAAAATGGCTGCCATCGCTTCATCCAAAGGGGAGGTTGAAGTGGCTCCCCACTCACTGTGTAAAGCGCTTTGGGTGTCTTGAGAAGTACTATATAAATTCAATGATCTTTTCTTCATGCACAAATTCCAGGTGGGCTGCACCAGAACCAGCTTTTTGTTTTTTTAAACTACTCGGACCTAACAATTTCGATCTGTGCAGCTTCTAGTGTTTCTGATGCACTTTTTTCTTTTTCACATTAGACATCTGCCAATAAAAAATGAAAAAACAGATAGGTGCAACTATAACTAAGCTAGTTTAAATAAAGTCTGTGTCATAAAGTAGGCTTACCCGTCGATGTGTTACTTCTATATTTTGCGAAAAGGGCTAATTATTAATTAATTAATTAATCAGTCATGACTCAGGCGCCGCCACGAGTGGCAGCCTTTCCAGCAGCTCCGTATATGACTTTATCTTTCTACACTTTTCTCTATTTTTCTCTATTTCACTGATCACTCCTACTACAGTGGAACCTCGAGATACGAGCACCTCTGTATACGAGAAATTCAAAATACGAGGAAAGTATGAGCGAAAAATTCAGCTCTAAATACGAGCATTGGTTCGCGTAACGAGCCACGAGCCAGGCTGTGGGTATAGCTCGCGGCTTAGCAAGGGGGCGTGGTAGCAGTTGCGAGCCGCGATCTGCGGTGTCTGCGTTTCTCACTTAAGTGCACAGGTGGGAAACTGCCCACATCCATGATTGTTCCTGTGGCTGATGGGGCTGCAGCTGCCATGTCCTCCCCGCATATATAGAGAAGCGCGAGCCGGTTAAGGGGGAGAAAAAGTAAAAGAAAAGAGAGAGAGAGAGAAAAAAGGAGAGAGAGAGAGAGAGAGAGAGAGAGAGAGAGAGAGAGAGAAGGCAGGCAGGCAGGCAGGCAAGTGCAGGCAAGTGCAGGCTCGCGTGTAGCTGAACAGTGAGCTGAACAGGTGAGCCAAACAGCTGAAGCAGGACGGTGTAGAGAAGGTCAGCTGCATTAAGAGTGTCTCGCCTGTTGCAGAGCCCGCAGGTGAGACGCTAACAGAGAAGAAGCACCGGGGATTGTCATCTGTTTTTTAAAGACGGCATCCTTTTGACGTTTTTAACCTCGTGTTAAAGGATTGTTATTCTTGTGTATTTTAAACCTCCACTTCACAACTGTTTTAAGGATTATTTATTTAAAGATTTATTGAATGCTCTACTGCACTTTGGACACCTGTTTTGATTCTTTTAATAATCAGTTATATTATTTACCAGTGTTATTTATTAAAGGTAGACTACAGTATATATAATTTATCAGTGTTATTTGTTAGGAAAATTGATTTTTATGTTAATATATTTGGGGTGCAGAACGGATTAACTGGATTTCCATTATTTTCAATGGGGAAGTTTGTTCTAGATACGAGAAATTCGCTATACAAGCTCAGTTCTGGAACGAATTAAATTCGTATCTAGAGGTTCCACTGTAGTTTCTTTTATGTGGACTCGTTTTTTTTTTTTTTGTGAATTTCCCCAGGTAGATTAAATTAAACAACAAGGGATGCCATTGCTGGGCAATACCAGTTCTGGAGATTTCCATCTGGAGGCTAATATGTCTTTGACAGCTGTAGAACCCAGTGACAAGACCCTCTTTAGTATATACTGTAGTGTCACCGAAAAGGAACTGAAGACTGATCAATTAAAAGAAAGACTTGCAGAAGAAAAAGAGTCCTGTAAGCTGAGAAGAGTGTAGCATGAATAATAATATTAAGGCTGAAAGAAAGACCGTCATAAAGTACATCAGCAAAACTTCACATCATATAAATCAAAGTTCTGGAAGCACTGAGAAGATAAAGATGGCAGGAGAGAATGGAAACAGAGCCCAAGCTGCAGTACTTCATGCTGAGGGTGAGATACGATTTGTGGACAATTATGTTTTAAATTAAGTATTAAATATCTAAATGCATACACATCTATATATATATCTATATATATATATATATATCTATATATATATATACAGTATATATCTATATATATCTATATATATATACACAATATTATATACATATCTATATATATATATATAATCCAATGTCTGTCTGTTTGTATATCCGCTTTTCCCTAGAGAATTACTTAATATATGTAGATCGGGTTTGATTTTATAATATGCTTGAACATTCCAGTTGATTTTGTGACTTCTCTCATCGCGCTAAGTATCATAGTTTGCTTGTGGTACTGATTATTTGCACAAATCCGAGAGAGAGACTGCGGGCCGAGGGGAGGGGGAAGCAGGCTGGGCGCTCCTCACTCATGCGTCAGCCTCTGGTCGAGTCGTTCTACCTCTTGCCATGTGTTGCAGTGTACCTTGCCTCTGCTTAGCTAGCGATACCTGATTGTTTAGCAGACATTATCATCTAGAGATTGTTAAGGAGTAACGCTTGACGTTTTTGAGAGAGAGATCACAGCTATGTGTGTTTTAGAGGGCACTTGCTGATTGGCAGAGATATCACGGCCACATGCTCTTCTCCCCACGCAGGGTACGCACTCCTGTCAGAGCTGAACATGATCAGATACAGTGGCAACGTTTGACATTGGAGTGTACCTACTTTCCACTTGGCCAGAGATACCTTGCCAACTTTTTACATTTTTTGGCAAAGAGATCACAGCTACATTGATACCTATTCACTTATCAAGAAAAAAAATATGAGAGAGGAATGCTTCTCACAGAGAACATGAGACATCTGAAGAGCATGCATAGTGATAGCAAAACCAAAAATATTGAAAATCAAGACACCGTTGGATAGGAACACTATCAATTTAAATTCTTCTTAATACAAATTACATTTTTTTTTATTGATTTTTAAAATTTGTCCTGTTTCACTACTACATGAGCAGAACTGCAGGGGACAGCTAGTTTATTTTAAAGTTGAAAATGTGGTGCCATTTTCAAAACGGAAACTGCAAAAATAACCAATTGATATCTGACTCTTTTTTGTTTATTTTTTTCAAAGATGCAAATTAATTAACAGCTAGTAAAATGCTGAATGAAACAGAGCCATAAAATGCATGTTGCAAAATCTCCTGCTCATAATTGTCCATTGACATTTAGAGAAGAAAACTGTTGACCCATAAAGGGCATTGGAGCACTTCAAAAGATCTGAGAAATTGTCCCTCAAAGGAAGTCAATACTTGTGTGTAAAGAAATGGAGTGTTACATGATAGCCGTTAACTCAAAATGCTACCATATTGCAAACAGAAGGTTGGTAACCTGACCTGCTGCATAAACATATACCAAAAAGACATTATTTATTTTTCTGGTTTTAAAAAAAATAGACCTTTAGGGTTTGTGTATAAATATAAAATCCACCATAAAAAAAGGGCATGTGTCTGTGTGTGTGTATCTGTGTGTCTGTCCAGTTGCTAGGGTTAGGAAGAAAAATAAACAGGCAAAACACGTAGAAGAAGGGTCATAAAATCAAAAATGAAAAAAACAAATACCAAATGTGGGTCTAAAAATAAGAACATTGGTCTTTTTGGCCAATTCTGTTTTCCAACATTATGTGCCAGAAACAGTGGAGTGATAGCAATTTGCTTCTGGCACCTGCTTTGGCTAAGTGAATTGATTTTCATAGCTGTAATGTTAATGACTGACTAACTTTACATGGTGAGCAATGGATGAGTGAAAATAAAGATAAATCTTGTCAAATAATGATCATGTTGGGAGACAAAGGCTAGAGCTGATAAGCCAGGCCAATGAGTTAGCGGGCACTACCATATTTTTCAAGAAAAACACTTCGACTATAGGAGTACTCAGTTTGCTGAGCAATTTGTGAGGAAGCGATGAAAACAGGCAGCTCTATTCAGAGCAGAAAAGGCTACTGCGAGGGAAAGGGATCGAGTGCGTATTATTATGCCAGAGCAAATGGACAACCCATGTATCAAATAGAAAACGTGAGGTCTGAATTAATTTCCTGGATCTCAACCTGTCTTAGATGAGTAGCACGGTTAGTATTTCAATAATGCAATTGTAAAAAGAATTCACCTCCCCTATAACACTGTCACCAAATGAGTGATCAAACAGGTCTACAAACGGACAACTAATAATAACTATGATCACTTAAAATTGATAAGCTGAGCTAAAAGCTATTTACTACAAATGCAGATTACCTTTATATCTGTCTGTCACACAATTTATTTTGTAATTCACTTATCCAGAATGGGTCCCACACCTGGATGGAGTGCCACTCCAACTAAATGTACAAACATGCACACACTGCATGATGAGGAAAACCAAAGTACTAAGAGACATACTCACATACTCAATTTGACACACACACACACACACACACACACACACACACACATATATATATATATATATATATATACTAGCTCTGTAAGCTCATGCTGTAAAAAGAACGGGGTCCTAGAAACTATTGAAATCGTCAGGAAAAAAAAACTGAAATGTAGAGATGTCAGGTAATGGAATGGAACTACTCTGGGCATCTCTCTCCTAGGAGGATTCGTCTTGCTGATGTGTTCGCATCGTTAGTGCATTAGCGGCTAAGTGACTGTCTTTCTTCTGAGGTTTCATTTTGCCGACGTGCTCACCTTGCTTGTGTATTAGCGGCAGGAAGAAAAGTAAAAGGGATACCGTTTTGCTGATGTGCTTGCCATGCTTCTGTAATAGCCACTAAGTGACTATTTCTGTTTTCTGTTTCCTCGGAGGTGAAGCCCTTACCTCGACTCCACCTCTTACTTCTGGGCTGGACAGACACACACACTTCCACATGTAGATGTTTATATATAAGATATATGAATGACAGGTCATTCAGTGGGCATAAGACAGAAGCAAGGTTGAACAGAACAAGGCTGCGGTAGATAAATATACATTTATTATTTGCCTGATGCCTTTATCCAAGGTGACTTACATCATTTATGACACATTTCTTTTGGTTTTTCAATTTGAGCACAAGCAGGTCAGGTGACTTGCTCAGGGTCACAGAGTGTCATTAGCAGGATTTGCACCCACAACTTCAGGGTTTGAAGTCCAAAACCTTACCCACTACACCACACTGCCTACAGATAGATGCATCACCAAGGAGGTGTGCCATCACATGCAGTAAACCTTTTACATACATAATGTAATACATCACAAAATTCTACAAACTGCTTAATCCAGTTCAGGGCCACTACCTCTAGATCACTGACTAGGTTGCAGTACCCAACATTGGATGGACCACTACTCCACTGCAAGACCCACTCATGCACACAGCCATAGTCACACTGGGACAATTAGAGACTACCAATCAACCTGATAAGCAAGTCTGTGGGGATATGAGAGGAAAACCCATTCAGATTTGGGAAGAATTTGCAAACTCCATATAGTCGACGACCAAGTGAATCATCTGAGCCCAGGATCCCAGGATCCTCTGCACCACCATGCTGCCCTGTTTATGAACTAGCTAATTCTAATTTAAGTCTTCACTAGGTTATTGGTATGTTACATACTACAAGCTATTAACATCCATTCGTTAATCGTTGAGACTCATGTGTATAAGAACTACTGTACACTCTACTTTATTTTCCACTAATTTTTCCACTTTTTTCTGTTTGCGATCTCTCATTCCATGAACTGTCTATTCACATTTTTGCTTGGATTGTTTCTGTCATCATTTATGCAATGGGCAGCCTCTGCTCCAATGAGAAAGAGCAGACTTTAACTTGTCAAATGCTGGCTGCTCTGTTCAAATTGTCTGTCATCTGAAGGAGTTGACTGGCACATAACACTGTCATTTTTAAAATCCTGCTGACAGGAACAGTGAAAGACTGATGTGGACTTTAGGCAAGGGTACATTTCTGGTTTTTTCTACCACAAAGTGACATAGTCATAGGTATAGCAGAGAAGCACACACGTCTTGCTGTGGATCTCTTATAACCTGTTGTGCACATTAGTCCTGTCTTGGTATGTTACTTTTGAATTCCTGTCTGTTTCTGAATTGTGAACATCAGTACACATATTTACCTTTCTTGTGCTTCCCTACTTGCCTAACACCAGGAAGTAGAGTAAGAAAGTCAATCAGAAAAGTTGTGTTTATTAATGTTTACATTTTAAAAACAGGCAGAGGTGGACTGCATGGGCAGATGGGAAATCCTGGCCAAAGTATGAGGACAAAAGAAAGAAAGTGAAATCTAGAATACAGAAGAATTTAAAAGCATGCAAGACAAAAAACTTGGCAACACTCTAGAAAAGGTAAAAATTGTTTCATGTAGACGGAAAGACACAATGCTTCAGCCAGTTATTGGGGGCTTCCTTTTAAATTTGAATTTCACAGTTCCCATGACTGCTAGGTATAGTTAGCATCTAACTAGCATATACCTATTAATATATCATTATCATCTACCTAACTAATAACTTAAAATATAACTAACACAGAACTATTAACATGTATTAACATTAACATCCATCCATTCATCTTCAAAATCTGCTTTATCCAAAGCAGGGTCACAGGACAGTTGGAGCCAATCCCAGCAAGCATCGGGCACAAGACAGGAGCAATTACTGGAGAAGATGCCTGTCCATCACAGGGTGAACACAGTCACACAAAAGAAAACAAAAACTCCACACAGAAAGGTTTGCATGTTCTAAAGCAGGGGTGTCGAACTCCGGGCCTGGAGGGCCGCAGTGTCTGCAGGTTTTCATTCTAACCCTTTTCCTAATCAGTGACCAGGATTCACTGCTAAATAACTTCCTTTCCCTTCATTTTAATGGCCCTGTTTTTAAGGATTCAGACCTCTGAATTGATTTGTTTCTTTATTAAATGACAGCCAAACAGAAATGAGATGTGAAACGAGCCAAAAGATGATGAGCTAAACTGAAACGTCAAACTCCAACCAATTTCACTCCAACAAGTTTCTTAATGAGAAGCCAATTCTTGCTGTTCATTAAACTTGCTATTTAATTCCTCAACTTTTTGCTGCTGTCATTCTGCAACAGCAGACATTTCCAAAACTGTTGATTTTCTGTTTTTTCTAAGAACACAGTTAAAAAGTTTGAGTGACCTTGGAGATCAACCTTACTGAGACCTCCACATTTCTTTATTTTCATAGAGAAAAGCCAAGCAAAATGACACCTTTTATTGGCTAACTAAAAAGATTACAATATGCAAGCTTTTGAGGCAACTCAGGCCCCTTCTTCAGGCAAGATGTAAACATATATTTTATTTTCATATATTGTGTGATGGACACAGGTGAGCTAGTCATGTGGAGGCTTGTTTCGTGTCTCATTATTGTTTGGCTGCTAATTAAGGAAAAAGAGACAACTAAGGGGCCTGAATCAAGTTAATTAAAACTAAGAAAAAGAATTTAACTAGCAGCCAAAAAATGGTCACTAATGAAGAAGATGGTCAGAATGAAAACCTATAGCCACTGCGGCCCTCCAGGACTGGAGTTTGACACCCGTGTTCTAAAGTATTACTTTTTTTGAGACAAACAGCTCTCTTGTCTATGGAGCAGGCATGTAATAAGAATGTAGTTTTCACCACTTCTCTAAATATATATATATATATATATCTAAATATATATATATATATATATATATATATATATATATATATATATATATATATATATATATCCATCCATCCATCCATTATCCAACCCACTATATCCTAACTACAGGGTCATGGAGGTCTGCTGGAGCCAATCTCAGCCAACACAGGGCGCAAGGCAGCAAACAAACCCCGGGTAGGGTGCCGGCCCACCGCAGGGCGTATATATATATATATATAATATATATATATATATATATATATATATATATATATGTAAATATAGATTTCTCACACAATCGGTTAATTGATATAGACAATTAAACACTGCTTAAATGTAAATATACATGCACTTATAGGTTTTAATAATTTTAAATCATTAATTGCACTACAGCTTTATGCTGTTAAAATATACATTTACTATGTTTGTACAGGTGTGTTTTTGTCTTCAGTGTATTAGCTAGACATTCATAATTCTTGAGGTGTAATTATAAAATATGCATTACCCTTTTAATTGTGCAGTACTTGTTACTTTCCAAAACATATGCTGTATGACAAACAGCAACAAATAATAAACACAGTACAAATCTTTAAAAGCCTGTTGTTTACTAAGCAGCAATTTCAGATTTGTCTTTATCTTTTCTTTTTCCAATCAAAAGTGTAAGCTGCTGCATGTTAAGCAAGCACGCTGTGCTAACTCAGCCGGTTCTGTTTTAATTTAAAGGACAAAATAAAAAGGTCTGAATTCTTGAAAGTAGCTTTTCTTGCTAGCTGCACAAGACAACTTCCCCGATTCCTTTTTTTCAGTTTATTGCTCCACTTTCTTTAACGTAAAGGCTAATATACCAATGGCTGCTTGATCACTGATAAAAACAAGCTTCTACTCGCTGCTCTTTGTTTACACTGCAGGAAGTTTGCTGTAAAAGTAAAAAAAAAAAAAAGACGTGCACGACCATAATACTTTGCATAAAGGAGCACTGCAACTGAATTACGTAAAGATTAGAAAAGCAAGGTCTGATTGCCCTTTTTACCAATCATGGATCAGGTCTTTTTAAGTGAAAATAGGCTGATTTTGATTGGTTGATGATCAATCGGAGCATCCCTAAGTCTAATAACATTTCACTGATTCACCACTTAACACAATTATAAGTTAGTTACATGTGTTTTTCATCTTGTTGTTGCATGTTAATAACTAAACCATAACTATTAAGGTTCTAACTATTGCAACTGTAAATTACAATGAAAATATATTCATCCTTCACTTTTCAGGCACGTCTTTTCCATATCTAGTCACATTTTTCCATATACAGTATTGTCACACATGCAAGCCTGGGGAATGTCTCATTAGTTATTGGTCCAGGTTGTCACGGGAAATGGGAAAGAGAGTACCATCACATGCTTTCCGCTTCCTCTAGAGTGGAGGGTAAAGCAGCTGGAGGATGAATTAAATCACTTCCCTTCTTGGTCGCCTGGGTATTTAAATCACTGCTCAACTCACGGTCGGCCCTCAGTTTTGGACATACTTTGGAAAAGAACAGGACTCTGACTCTAAAGTATTACTTTTTCAGAACAACCAGCTCTCTGGAGTAACTACAACCCCAAGAACCACCCTAATCATTTTCTTTAATTTTTTTTCAGTTCAGGACATACAGAATTGTGGCCTCAGCAGGACACCCCACTTAATCTTTTGTCCTATATTATATTATATATATATATATATATATATATATATATATATATATATATATATATATATATATATATATATATATATATATATATATACTGTATATTGTCATAGAGAAAGAGTGTAACAGAATTATTGATCTGAAAAGCCTTTCCTGTGGCACACGGGTGTCATACTGGCACAAGGCAGGAAAAAATATCCAACAGGAACCACACTGTGAAACAATCAGCAAACGAGAAAGCTAATGGGATCGAGAAGGTACCACTGTAGTTCTCTAGTTTTCTATTCACTTGCATTCCGTGACCTTCAGTAATACTGATGGTTTCCTCATTGTGATTATATAACATCACTTCTATTTATTATTTATTTTATTTTTATTTATGTTCATATATTTTTATTTCTATTTATGTTATTTGTTTGTTTTTTCTTTTATTCTATTATTGTTAAGCACTTTGGCCACAGCATTCCTATGTTGTTTTAAATGTGCTTTATAAATAAATTGACATTGACACTGACATTCTCCTGATAGTAGAGGCACAGGGAGCTCTTGACAAAGACAATGGCATTGAAATTATACCAGAGTGTTAGCTGTAATATATTCACATACGACAAGTTGGGAGTTTCCATTTCAGCCGAGACTTCCCAGAGATAAAGGTAAAGGTACCAGCACTTTATAGTGCATTCAGAAGTTACAATGAAATCTCTCTTCTGAGTCAAAACTGAATTAAAATGTATTCATTTAAAACTGAAATTATCTCTCATGGCTTCTCTGCACCCTTACATGCAAGCCCACATCGAGTAGGATAAAGAAGGACTCAGAGGATCTTCTGCATTTCTGTTGTACAGTTTTCCAGATTTCAAACTCCTCATTCGTTAAGCTTCCACTGCAGCAAGCATTTTCAAGATGACTGCAGGCCCAGGTAAATGTCTGTCTGTCAGAGCACAGGAAAGTCCTGTGTGCTAACCGGAGCCAGGGTTAAATTGGGATTAGAGCAGGAAATGGGTGGTGAGTGTTTCCTACTCCAATGAGCTCCGGACTTGTCAGCATGAAGTTATGAGCTACACAGTGGCTATGTAGAGACAGCTTACTGTTCAAAACTGAGGGGTCAGATAGAGTTGAAGGTGAAAAATAAAGGAAGCCTCCTCTGCAAATGGGATACTTACTGTTTATAATTATACATTATGTTTGTATCCTTATCATTCATCTTCACTCTGTCAATAATATTTCCAGGGAGTACAGTATTTATTTCTTTCCATCCGTTCACCTATTCATCCATTTCTGTTGCAAGTTATCCTCTTCCTGAAACATCAGGAACAAGGCAAGAACCAACCATAGACAAAATGTTAATCAACTACAGTCATTTTTTTTGTAACTCTCTGATTAGTGGGTTCATGGTAATATGAAATAAGGTTCTTGCTCATGATTTCTGGATCCATACTCTGTAAGGGATAAAGAGTCCGGCAGTAAGAGAGGACCTTGGAGTAGAACCACTGCTTCTTCAGACTAAGAAATTAAATTTGAGGTGTAATCAGGATATATTGGCCTGGAATACCCAAATTGGAATTGTGCTACCACCAGGGAAATTTAGTAAAGCTCATCAATATCTGACAGATCATATTTCAATAGGAAAAAGATGAAAAGCCTCTTTATAGATAGATAGATAGATGCCCTATGCATATTAGGACTTCTGCTATTCTCAAGCCATGTAGTTTTGGTACCAATGAATTTTAAATAACATGAAATCATAATAATGTTCTTGTTCAGTTAAATATTCATCAACTCTGGCTGCAGGTTTGTTTGCATTCTCCAGCCATACTCAGCTCTGCATGCTAAGCAGCGTGTAGAAACAAGAAAATCTGCTCAATCTAACACAGCATTTAAATGCTTTTACAGTTCATTATCTCTACCACATAACATGGCAGTGTAACAGTGGAACAGGAACGTTTTGTGAGTGATTTAGCATCGGCTTAATGATATGTTAAGAATCAACGTTGACCCTATATAAAAGGCGTTTTACTGACAGTTTTAAAGGCTTCCATCTGCTTCGATCCAATTTGTCTTGAGCAACCTCCCTAAATCACAGTAATGAGCACTCTGAACTCAGGCTCAGAAATGTTACATTTTACATCTTTTTTCCATTTAATCAACTGAGATTCCATATAATTGTGAAGAAACGAAATGAGAATCTATAGATGAGCACTCTATACAGCACTTTATCCAGCAGCTTGCACAGGTACAATATTTTCCATGAAGTAATGTAACATACTGCAATATAAGAACTTAATCTAACAAATAATATGGTTTGAGATGCATAAAAATTAAAAAGAGTTCCAGTTTGTTGTCAGATTTCTAGTGCTTTGGATTTGTCAAACAGAACTTGGCTTTCATATCAAAAACACAGTCATGTGAAAAACTAGGTGCTGCCTCTTTTAGTCAAAACCTATCTTGTCATTGCTTGGCACCATCTCCTTTTCTTTGCATCTTTTTCATTTACTCTGAATTGTATCCATGTGCTTTGGCTTTGTTAATTAATACGGGCGTCGAGCTTTCAGTCAGCCAGTTTCCCAGTAGCCAGGTGCAGTAAAAATTTGGAACAGTCAGGAGGAGATTTAATGCTGGTGTTGGCCATAGATTCTTGGTATGGCAATTAGCCTTATCTGCCCCTTCTCTTTCATTGTAGGTCTCTTATCAATTATAAATAAAATTCTTTGTATTCATTTTTCTTTGTTTTAGTTTTTTTTTCTGCTTATATTTTTTGGTTCCGTTTTTTCCCTTTTGGTTGAGAAGATTGGATTCTTAGTTTTTTGGGTTTTTTTCAAGGTTTGCATTTAAATACTTTTATAAATAAATAAATAATAGTGGGTTTTTTCATAAAGATTTTTGTGAAAGAATGAAAGAACAGGAGATGATAAACAAACGCAAAATATGTGATCAGGAACTGGCAGGTATCAAAACTATGAGAACAAAATGACATGCCAATGAAAATCAAAGACAAAGTGAAGTTCAGGGAGCCAGGAAATGACATAGTGCTAAGGCCTGTTTGAGAAATAAGCTAACTATGCTGAAATTTATGAAATGTACATTTACTCAACAAGGGAAAACAGGTGTTGTGGCTGCTGCCATATTTAGGGTCGTCACAGATGGTGACATTAGCAACGTGACTGAAGCGGTCACGTAATGCTAAACAGAGTGTTGTGTAAACAATAGAAACAAGATGGTAATCAATTTCATCTTTGCCAATGCAAATCAAAATAAAAAAGACCTCTGACATTAAGAAAACACAAAATGCACAAAAATATATCTATAAAAATGTTATATTACAGATATTGGCTAGACTTAAGATTGTTCTTGTTCACGAGTGATGGCGAAAGGCAACATAAGATCAACAAGCAGACTGGAGCAGCAATAGCTGAGCCTAAAGACCAAACTCTCGGTTTACTGGTCAGTCTACATCCCTATCTTCACCTATAATAGTGAGCTCTGGGTAATGACCGAAACAATGAGAATGCAAGTTCACACGGCAGAAATAAGGTTTCTTCACAGAGTGGCTGGGCTGACACTGCGTGATGAAAAGATCAGCATTCCAGAGAGCTTCAGAGTAAAGTCAGTACCCTTCTGGATCTAGAGGAACCAGTTGAGTGGTCCGGGTATGTTGTAAGGACACCCCCCAGATGGCTCCCTCTATGAGAATCAGCTGGATTAGGAATGCCTGGGAAATCTCTAGGAAGAGATGCAATCTGTAAACAGAGAAATCTGAACTGACTGGCTTGGCCTGCTGGCACAACAACCATCATCAGGAAAAGCGGTTTGAGAAGATGAGATGAGACTTAAGATTCCCCAGATTTAAGAGTAATGTGTTTGTTGTTTTGTTTTTTTAAATTGAAACCTTTCAATTAACTGTTTGCTTTCCCTTGTAAAATTTCAAGTGATCCTGTTATTTGGTTTAAGTTCTGCTTTTATATTTTGTTTGATTAAACTTTCTGCTCCTGCTTCTTGTTAGATTTGTTTACTTAGTTGTTAAAATATTTTTCCCCATTGCATCATCATTCTTATTATTGTTATGTTAGCAAACTGACAAAATTTTAAGAGAGAACCAGGAGATGGACAAATAGACAAAAAATGCTCACAACTGTGAGATCAAAAAGAGAACATTGAGTAGCCTTACTCTCCTTCCCAAACTGATAAGCAGCAGCATTGCATTTCAGCAATCCTTGTAGATGGCATCCTGAATGCCCCGGACTGAATCATTAAAGGCCCTGTTTTTTATACGCAGGACCCAACACGTTACTATCTGTTATAATAAGTTTGTTATAATATTAAGTTTAATGTCACTGTCTCTGTGCAAATTGTTTTATGGATTCATTCACACATGCAGACCAAGTATGGCACACAGGGGCTAGGCTGCATTTAGAAACCACTAGTCTAGCAGTTTGGAGAATGAGACAACTGCAAGTAGGCATTGTGCTCTTCCTGTATTTTTGGAGGTGGGGTTGAGTCCTTTCCTGTCCTTGTTTGGAGACCAGAGAGAGAGCCTGCACGTGGAGCAACCAGTATATAAGGCTTGGACTGCTGCCATGACACTTTGAAGCCTGTGGACAGATGAATGGGTGATTGCGTCATTCGTCCCGAAAAACCTTTCAGCACAGCGACAGAAAATGGCAGACTGTATACATCAAGTTCCCACCTTGATATTGTCATGCTATGGCTTCCTCCATCTGTAATGCCATGTAAAGTCATCAGTAAAGAAAGCTAAGTTATATCTTTTTCTATTATGTGATTATTCACCGCCTTATCACTACGGGAGGGATATCGCCTTTTAATATCATATCTATATTTTTCGGTTACTTAAAACGCCGCAATTTCAAAAGAACACATTTCCGGAGAGCTAGTGCCTCCTAAGGAAACACTATCATCAGCTTATAAAATGCACATCAGTAGCACCACTTGGCTCAGTTACCTTTAAACAAATATTGCTTCCGTATACTGTCTTTGTATTAAATAATTAACAATAATAAAGTCAGTTATCAGTTATGCTATGTTGCATCGTGAAATTATATTTATCTAAAAGTAGAAGTTGAAGAGGATTAAATAATTTCATGTTAAACCACAGACTTGAAAGAAGGTGCTAGAAAGTGTAATTCTTTCAAGGCTCATATATCAATCTGTGCATTTCCTGAACTCGTGTCTACTAAAATGGGGTCAACAAGAGCAAAAGCCTGTCCCTACACTATATGCAATGGCATTGAAGCCAAAGTCATTTTCATCTCGGCTTCTTTAAAATATAAAGACTTCTAATGTCGTGTTCTTTAGCTGAATCCACATTTCACATCTTTCTTTGAAATTACTTTGAAAAGCACATAGAAGCAAAATCTTTCAAACGATCCTGATGACATTTCCATCACTGTTACTCTGTGGCATTTAAACATTAACTACAAGGGTAAAATAGTAGCAGTCGTATCTGTGCCACTTAGCATGATAAATATCCAAAATGAGCTACATTTTCACTGCCAAGGCCAGAAGAAAGGGCAACTTTGCTTCATAAATTTGAGATTGCAACTGACTAAGCACATCAAAACGGAAATAAATGTAAAAATACAGGATATCTGGAGAACCTTCTTTGTGAAGTACATGCAGTTCACCCTTAGTCAACCAAGTAGGCGAGGGACAAGCAGGGAGCTCAGACAAGAGAGGGGGACTAAATACACTGAAGAAGTTTATAGACAGATGTAAGTCCTCCAGGCTGACATCAAAGTGAATTTAGGAAAGAGACCTGCGAATTGACCAAGATGAACTTAACAGGGGTCAGACTGATGCTGAAGAAATGTTGCATGTATGAGAGAGAGATGGGCAACCACAAACATCAAACAGCAGTGCAGCAGGTATGTGAGGAACAGAAGCAAAAGTTGTTACCACCTGCAAGAATGTTAGATGGTGTGCTATATGGTAGTAGTTTTACTGCCATGTCTTGTGGATTCTTGTATACTGGGGATATTGGCTAGTAGCCTTGATTGTTACAAAGAAATGCTAACGTAAGTAAATTACATAACAGATTAATGTTTCTGAGTGATTTAAAAGTTACTATGTCTTGAGGACAGTTAGCTTGTGGGCCAATTTATTCATACATGGGGACCACTGGTGATCTTTGGACCACACTTTGAGAAGCACGGTTCTAGAACAGGGGTGGACAGTGTCCGTCCAGGAGAGCTGCAGTGGCTGCAGGTTTTTCTTCCAACCCACCTTCTTAATGAGAAGTCAATTATTGCTGATGAAGCACTTATTGCTTAAGTGACATTTTGATGTTTCATTTTAGTGGTCTCGCTCGTTAAGGTTCCCCACCCTTAATTGCTTATTTCAATCTTAAACAGCTGCATTTGCCGTTGTTAGCAAAAAGATGTAAATGACAAAGCAGCCAGGAGTTCTCCATCTAGCTTGTTTCCATTTACAATTCTGTATGCTCATCATGCAATGTTTGATTTAATAAAACACTTAACAGAAAAATGTGACAGACTGAAAATTATCTGTTTTAGGGTTCAAATCATTTTGATGATATCTTTGGAAAGGAAAAAATCTACGATATAAGAACCTTACATTGCAGACTAACAAGCCATAAAATTAAATAAGGTCTGAGATTGGCAATGATTGGTTTATAATTAAGTAATTGGGTTGGAATGAAAACCTGTAGCCACTGTGGCTCTCCAGGACTGACATTGCCCACCCCTGTTCTAGAACACATGAACTAAAGACATTTGACAAACAAGAGAAGACAATCCACTTTTTAAAGTGTCTGCTTTTCCAGTTCAGCTACATCACTAGGCAGCTTGTTTCAGCTTCCCAAGTCTCCACGTGTTACTGAAAGAATTCATCTAGATCAAATTTATCCATACCATCAAGAATTTTGAAAACCTGGATTAGGTCCCTATGCATTACACAAGGGCACCAGAAAACAGACTTAAAACCAGAAATCCCTGGCTTACTAGGCTAATACGGTACCAAATCTATTAGGGCCAAGGATATAGGAATGAACCTAGTAACATAACAAGAATAAAAATTGATGAATTGATTCTAAATACAGAAAGACACTGGCATAAAACTTGTTTTAAAGAAAACATGTTAACCGTCAGTTATCACTACTAATCAACATGCAGCATACAGTATACTTTGCTTTGTGATATCTATACTGTTATGTCAGAAATTTACAATGAACATGAAAAATGCACATCACAGTAACACCTTACTGTACTTGGAGATTAGTGAATGCAGAAAAAACAAGATGTTTTCTTTCTCTTCATTTCACAGAACCAGTTTTATTAACCTTTTACAAACCTGCTTCAACATGAACTAAGGTTTATCCATTGCCTGGGAGAGTCTAAAGCAGGGGTCCCCAACTCTGGTCCTGAAGGGCCCCAGTGGCTGCAGGTTTTCATTTTAACCCTTTTCTTCATTAGTGACCTGTTTTTGCTGCTAATTAAATTCTTTTGAATTAATTTTAATTGACTTGTTTTTTTAAGATTTGAATTGCTACATTTCTTTCCTTAAATGGCACCCAAACAGAAATTAAATGTAAAGTGAGGGAGGCAACAGAAAACCAACTAAATCAGGGCCTCAAACTCCAACCAATCTGACTCCAATCAGTTGCCTATTTAGGCTCTGATGCTTGTTGTTAATTAAACCCGTTCTTTAATTCCATGGCTTGTTGCTGCTCTCATTGTGCAATAGTAGACATTTCTGAAATATTGTTGATTTTGTCTTTTCCAAGAGTGCTTTTAAAATATTTTGGGGACCTGAGCAGATCAACATTCCTGAGACCTTCATCTTTCTTTATTTTCAGATATTGTATGATCGGCAATGTTGGTCATGTTTTGGTTCATTTTGTATCTCATTATTCTTTGGCTGCTAATTAAAGAAAAAGAAACAATTAAGGGGTCTGAGTCTTCAAGAGCAAATCAAATTAATTCAAAAGAAGTTAATTAGGACCAAAAACAGGTCACTAATTAAGAAAATGGTTAGAAACAAAATCTGCAGCCACTGGGGCCCTCTTAGACATGAGTCTAGGGTCTAAAGACTAAGGATTACAGGGATCACCAGAGTCAGGTCCACCAGTCACACGCTCATAGAGGTTGATGCAACAGAATTGACTTTGTCAATTAAAATAACACTTTACTTCATTTTGCTTCTCCCTGTCATTTTTGACTGGTATTGGCTTTAGCGGCAGACAAATCCTATCAAAATTCACATTCAGCTGAAAGCATCACAAGTGCATTCCGTCTATTTTTGTTTATAAAATTATACTTTACATTATTTTGTGCACGCTGACGCAGCTCTCTGACTGTCACTGAGTCAACATCACATCCACATTTTATCTCTAATCTGTTCATCTTCACAATCCCCCAATTGGATAAAAGAAAAGTGATTTCTGCTGCAGCCTTGCGGCCCTTGAATGCTTGCATATAAACAGTTGCAACCAAAGCACTGCTGTAGCCTCTCCTGCTAATAGGCTAACAAGGATTAGTGCAAAGGTTCAATTGGCCATCAGATGTGGAGTGAATGTTTTAAGACAGAAGGACGTTACTAGATCAATGAAACATGAACCTTGCCACCAACTTGAGTTACATTTCTACACATTTAATATGTTAATGAGCTCATCTAAATTTATAAAATGCTAAAGGCTATCTGTCTGTCAAGAAGCAAAAACTCTTACACCATTGGCCTTTGAAGCTTGTCCTTGGTCTTATTTGATGGCTTATGCTGTTACAAATGTGATGTAACCCATGGACTAGATGTCCATTCTCCAAATCTGGCTTTGAAGTCGTGGAAGTGTGCACTCCCTGACAGGAAATGCATGGCTATGTGCGTCATAGCTGGCACAAAAACGATCTGGATGCCACATGTCTAAAACAGTATGCATGCAAATGAAACTCTGTGAAACACATTGCACAAGCCGCTTGTGACATGACACATGGTTGTCAGGCCAAAAAAGACAAATATTTAAAGATGGTGTCAGACTTTGAATGTTGGAGTACACACTCTATTTGAGAGTTAGTCAATGATTGTCCACCCTTTTGTGATCATTTTGTTTGGGATGAGTGTACAGCTTTCTTAACACACATGTCCAAAGGCACAGTGGTAAAGTTTCAACCTTGATCTGTCAATTTCTTTTGTTTTCTAAGAGTAATTCTGGCCACTCCACTCTTTATTTCCACTAAAGAACAGCAGAGAGTAGTGATTTCCCCTTTATGGGCAGAAGGTATACCAGGGACTGAAATCCTTGTCGGTTCATTCGAATCATGATAGACACTTGCTGAATATTGTCGCCAGTACTGGATGTGAATGGGCGTTCCGTTTCTTCCTTGTGTTTTATCCTTTTCTGACCATTTTTGAATTTTTGAATCCATTTGTAAACACTCTGCTCTGGCTAAACTCTGTCTCCATATTGTATAGAAAACCTTCCATGGATTTCAGCCTCTGGTACACCTTCAGCCATTAAAAACTGGATCACTTCTGCCACTCTTCTTTGGTGTAAACAGAGAGCAGAGCAGTCATGTCTACTCCTAGAAAACAACAGGAGCAACTGACTGATTATGGTTAAAACTATACCTGTGTGACCACAGACGTGCCATGCTTGCACATGTGCCCAGGGAAAGCTATAGAGCCAACTGGAAGGGTAATTCACTAATGCAGTGTTTCTTAAGCTTTTTTCTAGTGACCCAGTTTTGCTTTTCTTAGTGTCTTTGAGACTCAGACTCATTGCGGACAGTTGTAATGGTGGGAAGGGGGTGACCCCCTTGAAGAATTGCAGAAGACAGTCATATGTATGTATGAAGTCAGCAAAACCAGTTTCACTGAAAGAACTTCTTCACTTGGGACCAGAAAAAGCTCTCGGAATCTAGGTCTGACTTGGATGCTGTTTGGGTGACTTTTTCTCCATCTACAAAGCTGTGTGTTGAGTGGTAGCTCTAAATTGGCTGCTGTTAGTAAGTTCTGTATTGCTTGAACGTGTGTTTACCTGTTTATGTCAACCTGCCATCATTTGTACCAGCACATTTAAATTAGAAAGGAGATCATATGGATCTTTAGATGAAGTTAAGGATTAAGGGTGATCAAGATGATATACCATTTATCTGTGTACTGATTGGTGTGAATTAAAATATATTTAAATATGTTATGTAAATGACCCTAAGTAATAAAGGAAGCTGTTCTGTTAGACTCCTTTAGTCTAGCCATAGACAAGTCAGCTGCTCACATGGCAAGGCTCCATGACTTGTGGTAAATAAAAGACATCCATCTTGAATTTCATTTGTAATGATGACTCAAGACTATTTTTTATTTACCGAGTATTTTCTCTGACAAAGGGTGTGCAGATAATTGTGCCCTGTGATAGAAGGTTTGCTTTTCACCTTCAAACGATTGCTGCCAGTGTAGGACCAAGCTTCATATGATCTTCAATTAGATATGAAGATTATAAAACGAATTCAAAGATTATTCCAGTTGAAGTGCAAGGTCTACATGGCTTTACATCTCAGTCATGGTATTATCTGTAATCCATAACATTAGGGCTAACAAACATTTACTTGTCATCATCCACCTTTGAATTTCTCAGTTCAGGTTATGTTAACTTTGAGCACCTGACCTAATGTGGTATTCTTTATGAATCTTTAATTTAAAAAAAAAATCAAAAATGCCTCTTAGTATTTATCTGAAACATTTTATCTACAATGTACCTCATAAATAAATAACCCCATAAAGATTGTGTTCAAAGAGAGTACAGTGGTGTAAATTGATTTTCATTTTGCTAAGGTGGGATCAGTGCAAAGTGTAAGAAAACTGTGACACTTACATAAATCATTATACTCTTCTCTCAATATGAGAATGCAAAGTAACTGCCTTTAAAGAACAAGATGTGTTAAAAGACAATTATGATCATTATGAAAGAAAGCTGTTATGTGTAAACACAAAAAGAACACCACTTTAATCTCTAGAGAACACACAAAGAACACCACCACTAAAATCTCCAGAAGCAGCAAAATGAGTGCCAGGGATAGGCAAGTGAAACAAGGCCAACATTTGCCTGACCTTCTTTATGGGGAGAGAGAAACAGAGAAGGACAAGTAAGAGGACACAATGTCACCTGGATAATGAGTGACAGCACAGATTCCCTTACTGGTAAAGCTAAGGCAACACAGTAACAGTACTCTGCTTGGCAATCAAGGGCAGCATACACTCACTAACTAAAAGCAACAAGTTACATGACTTGACATAAGAACATAAGAAATTTGACAAAGAAGAGGAGACCCTTCAGTCCATCAAGCTTGTTTATTTGGCTGATAGCTAAGCTGTCCCAATATTTCATCCAGATACGTATTAAAGGTTGCTAAGATTTCTGTAACAACTACAGTACATGTTTTGGAATTCCCACAATTCTTTGAGTAAAGAAGTGCTTCCTGGCTTCAGTCTTAAATGCACGTCCCCTTAATTTCCTCAAGTACGTGATTCACTGTTGATGTATGATGCATCTGCTTTATTAATGCCTTCGAGGATTTGGAAGAACTGGATTAGGCCCCCACTAAGTCTGTCAGAGTAAGGACATGTCCTTAAGCCCTAGGTTGCACTTCTCTGCACAGCTGTGTCTGTTTTTGTGTCATGGTGACCAGAACTGCACAAAATACTCCAGATGTGGTCTTACTGGTGCATTATGTAGTTTGAGCATAACGTCACTTTATTTATATGCAATAGTTTTTAATCATATGACCTAACATTTTATTTGCCTTTTTACTTGCTTCCACACATTGCTTAGATTATGAGAATGTTGTGTAAACATAACCCCTAAATCCTTATTGTAAATGTTTATTGTAGGACGGTGCCTCCCATCTTATATTTATAATTGACATTCCTTTTGCCCATGTGTAGCAGTTTGCACTTTTCTACATTAAACTGCTGCTTGAAACTTAATTTTAACAACTTGTAACTTATTTGACTTCGACTAGCTCATTGACAACTTGGGACCTGACTTGGAGTTAGAACAGATGACCTACAAAGTCTCACATTGTACTGCAACAATTATTATTTTTCAAATTGCATTCCTTTAATTTACATTCCATTAATATCCCCTTTGTCCTCCATAGCTGCATAAGTCAACAGGACTAATCAGCTTATTGGAGAACAAAGGCAATAGAGGAGTCAGCACTGAGAATTGTACATTTTTACATTCTCTTTCTCTACAGGCTACACTGAAAAGAATGGAATGGATGTCTGCAAGGTCTGTATTTCAAAAATCACTGGAACAACATCTTCAAACTTTATTTGTCATTTCAAGCTTCATAAAAACAGGTGCGCTAGCTACAGCGTTGGATGCAACTGATGCATCATTGTTCCGACTAATGTACTTCTTCAGACGTTTGCCCCTCGGGTGCGTGTCAGCTCCGTTGAACTTTTTTCATGCTGCCCCACTCTAACTAAAATCATTATTGTCTCGTGCCATTTTGAGTCTGCCACTGCCCATATTGGGGCAAGTGCAGCAAACCGTCCACTTGTTTTCCCATGTTGCCATTCAAAGTCATGATCTGTCCTACTGCCAAGCAGAGCAAAAGGATAAAACAAAAGGATGCTTCAAGGAGCACGTCTAAAGTGCTTTATCATATACACTAAGCCATATCCTAAAAGTGCAGTTCCCTAAGCACTGTTCAAAGCTACTGTTATAGCTGTTGTACCAGACTCTTCTGTAGTTCACAGATGTTAGACTTTTCTAGAAGGCTTGAGACATTACAGTATGCTGCCTGGGTTATGCTCCCTGAACAACATGAATCCGTGGCAGAGCGACGGGTGCTGAGCAGGCTCCTGTCAATCATGAAGAATCCACTGCATCCACTGAACAGGATCATCTCCAGACAGAGGGGCAGCTTCAGCGACAGACTGCTGTCACTATCCTGCTCCACTGACAGACTGAGGAGATCGTTCCACCCCCTCACTATGTGACTCTTCAATTCCACTCGGGGGGGTAAACGTTAACATTATACAAAGTTATTGTCTTTTATACCTGCATTGTTATCACTCTTTAATTGAATATTGTTTTTTATCAGTATGCTGCTGCTGGAGTATGTGAATTTCCCCTTGGGGATTAATGAAGTATCTATCTATCTATCTATCTATCTATCTATCTATCTATCTATCTATCTATCTATCTATCTATCTATCTATCTATCTATCTATCTATCTATCTATCTATCTATCTATCTATCTATCTATCTATCTATCTATCTATCTATCTATCTATCTAATCTTTAGATGGCTTGTGCCGTGCATACTCTGTGTGATTTTGGCACGATTTTCAGCCTGATTTGCAGTCGCCAACCGATTTTTTGAGAATTTCGAGCTTTGTCGGGCATTGTTTCATGGTCAGTATGAGTTGAGTTGTGATGCCCGATTTCATTTTCCAATTGGGCTGTTGTACCATCAGACGAATTTTCTGTGATGTCAGAAATTTCAGTAGGGTGTTTTGTAGTGTGAGAAGTCTTACAAACAGATTTTCTGATGTCGCTGTAAAATTTCATTGTGCATCGATTATAGTATATTGTACATTGGGTAATGCCATTGTCATGCTCATTTTCACAAAAATCTAAATATCATATAGTAACATAAATACAATTAAATGGCTAATGAGAAAGTATCTTAGGAAACCTTTAATGGGAGAATCCAAAATAAGCACACACATCAATAAATCACACGCACCTCTAATTCTCTCTGTAAAGCAGACAGACCGTATTGTTCATGCCTCTACCGTCTGTGTGTCTAGTTATACCCTTTTCTTTCTTTTGTACTTTCAGAGTGCAGTACAACAAAAACCAGGAACCTTATTGATATTTTAAGAAGACTGTGGCTATCATATTTTTGAAAGGGAAAAAGTGTGTAGCACGGTGGTGCAGTGGTAGCGCTGCTGCCTCACAGTTAGGAGACTTGGGTTCGCTTCCCGGGTCCTCCCTGCATGGAGTTTGCATGTTCTCCCCGTGTCTGCATAGGTTTTCTCCAGGTGCTCTGGTTTCTTCCCACAGTCCAAAGACATGCTGGTTAGGTGCATTGGCGATCCAAAATTGTCCCTATTGTGTGCTTGGTGTGTGTGTGTGTGTGTGCCCTGCAGTGGGCTGGCACCCTGCCTGGGGATTTGTTCTTGCCTTGCGCCCTGTGTTGGCTGGGATTGGCTCCAGCAGACCCCCGTGACCCTGTGTTAGGATATAGCGGGTTGAACAATGACTGACTGACTAAAAGTGTGCGTCAGGGCCACATACACATATAGTCTGAGCACCCATATCGTGGCATGCCAATCGGGTTCGTAAAGTTTGAGTTTGGTAACTCTATAATGCAGTGACCATGATTTCCAGAAGATGTTTAGATACGTAACGTAAACCAAGTTGTAAGATTGCTCAAACTCTTTAACTTTTTAGGGAGCTGGCACTCACGACCCTTATGTTGTTTCACTGTTGCGGGGTGACTTTGATTTGTTTCATGAGAAATGAGAAAATATTGCCTACTAAAGTCAAACATTACATAAGCTAAACAATACCAAAGGTATACAGCAAATCTACAGTTGGCAAGTTAACACACTGTTGTGTGCTCCTGGATGGACATTAGGTTTTTGACATTGTATTGATTTATTTAATGTCTTTTATAGCTACCTTCTATATTTCTAGATAGTTTTACTTACTAGAGACGATCATGGAACAGGCAAAGCAAGTTGAGCAGACCTCAGACCCAAATACAGCCTACTACTTCTTTAAATGAAGAAAAGGATACAAGCATGGGTAATACTGAATCAGGTCTGTTTGCAACATGCAATAAAAAACAACTAAAAAAAAATATTCAAGTTGTAGTGATACTTGGCCATCTGTGATGGTCAGAGCAGTGTACTGTTTTTGGTATACCCAAACTGTCTCTCCCTTATTGTTCAAAATGGCAATTAGAATACTGGCAGTGCCTGCATCCAGTCACCTTGTTACCCAGGTGTTTAGCCATGGAGGCTTGATAATGCGGCCACATCATTCACAAATAAGTGATAAAATCCTGTCACACTGAATTTTATGTAAATACAATGCATTCTAAGTGATGAGGGGTTGTTGAAACATTTTATTAACTTATAAATATGCAAAATTATGTAAAGAAGTTATTTTAAAATGATAGTTGATTACTGTATGTAGCTACATTACTCTGAGGAGACATAACCTTTCAAAATGAGTTTTCTTCAAATACTGATTTTTATATGCAGTGCACTTATGAGGAAAATGTGGAAAATCGACAGTGCAAATTACTTTAAACTAAAACAATTATTTATATACCAGTCCCTGTTACTTGTTATTAAGAATTGTTTTCTCTGAGAAAGTCTATTCTCAGCTAAAGGCCTTGCCAAATTAGATTCTTCTTCCTGCGTCGGAAGGAGTCGTATAGTCTGACACACCCAGCTACTCAGTCCAACTAGTCTGCGACTCACCCTGACAAAATCTTAACTCACTGGGCTGGCCCTTGTGTACACATGAGAGTAGACCACTAATGAGAGCCCATCTGGAAGAACACAGTGAAGAGGAATAAGAAACACAAGTGTTTTGGACCCAGTTTACAGAAAAAAGGCTTGTCTATCTGATTTCTCGTGATTTACATAACATGACAGGATGATCAAAAAAAAAAACGAGATGTGTCTGATCTCATTATACCTATAAATTCTTCGTGTAGCACCGGCACCGTCAGGCAGCATGTTATTGGCTGTAAGAAAACAGGGTGAGCTCACACTCCTCTGGAAGTGTCAAACCGTGCTGGGAACTCATCATGCGGTCTTGTAATTTGACTTGCCCACCAATCTATTGTCATGTAAAATGGAACATTTCGGCAGTGAAATCAGCAAATGCAGTCGACAATTAGAAGTCATGTAAAATGACAATTGGCTTTAGATATCAAAATAAATGTAGATAGTGGTGAAAGTGCAAGCCCTTATTTACTCAAATCTAACTATGACTCAATTTGACTTGCTTAATTAAATCCAGCAAATCGACTTGACTTGCTTAAATGTATTCATTACATCTTGTGGCTTTACTTGAAGTTTGAAGGTCTGGACTTGAGACTTACTTGAAACTTGCTTAAATAAGACTTAGACTCATCCCTGCCATGTTGTTCCACAAGGCATTGGAGAGTTAAGGAGCTAATACAGAGACTTTGCCTCTTACAAACATTAGGGGCTACTAGATGGAGTTCTAGCCTAATGTCCCTGATCCTAGTGGGGGTTTAAAGCCACCTACAGCTAAAGTGAGGATAAGTTTAAACTCAGATTGAGTTGTGGAACAGAGTGAGAGGGAGTGCCTGCCTTAAGGATTAGGCCCACAAGAGCAGCAGAGATGGGCATAGACCAGCACTGAGAGAGTGATAGGCACAAGAGGTTAGACGATCTGATTTTGTGGCCCATAACGAAAACAAAAAAATCAAAAAACAAAGGAGCAGCAGTGTTTAATCACATTATGTTCATTTTGGACTTTCAACACCTATTGTGTATTTTAAAAACCACATTCTTTTGATATGTTCAAGACTAATTATGTCATGTAGGGGCTAATCATTAGTTAATTATCATTTTTAACACTTTCAGCCCTGACATCCTATTACTAGTACATAAATATGCAGCCATCTTTGTAAAGCACATGTACATTTGCGGCCGTTAGAACCGGACGTGCTACTATCAGCACAGACTGGAGAGACTGGCATACAGTCTGCAAAACACGGATGTGAAAATGGATGCTTCTGGACTGTGCTCACCACATAGTAAGTAGTTCCACTTTCAATTTTATTTCCTCAAGAAGACTGAAGTATTTAGCAGCTACTGTATAATAATAATGATTTTTTTTGTTTTTTTCATTTTTGAGCTTCCTAGACACCCCAAAGGTAGAATATCTCACCAAATAATTTCCCCATAAAAACAGAAAATCTGGGGCCGAAAGGGTTAAAACGCATCAAGTACTGTAAGATAACTTAAAAAATGGTTATATGTGTTATGTCATCCAGTTTTACATGTGGGAATGCCTGCAGGTGTTTTGTTTTCAGTGTTCTTCTACTTCGTTTCCTAAAGTGTCCTCCATTAGTTTAATGTTTTGATTATCCAGTTTGTAGACTTATACTGGGTAACCGTTATTCTGAAGACCCTAGTTTAGTAGTTCACGAGTGGCTTTTTCAGTTTGAGGCTGAAGATGGAGTTGCTGCTAAGACACACAATTTAGTCCAAGGCAGCAATGGGATGCATGATCGTTTGTGTAGCACAGAGAGTAAAGCAGACTACAGTACAATATACACTGGCAAAAAAGTATACAAAATGTTTGGAAAGAACCACATTTACAGTATGTATACATTTATCTAAAAATATGGCCTGATCCTTATCTGACTTACAATAATAAGCAAACACAATCTGTTTTACCTCCTAACACACACATTATTCAGATGTTCCTGTGCATATTCAATTCATCCTTCAATCATTCACAGTGTAATTTGGAAAAAACATGTGAACCCCTAGGCTGAGGACTTTAACAAAAGCTAATTGGACTCAGGAATTAGAAAACCTGGAAGCCAATCAATGAAATGAGATTAGATGAGTGGTTTAGAGATACATTGACCAATTAAAAAAGACTCAGACATGTTGAGCTTGATATTCACAAGAAGCATCTGCTGATATGAAGCATGTCCCACAATAGGAGATTTCAGAAGATCTGCCATTAAGAATTGTTGATTTTAATAGTAATTTCAAAGATTCTACCTATTTGTCAGTCCACAGCTAGACAAACTGCATATAAATGGAGACGATTTTGTACTGTTGCTGCTCTCCCTAGAAGTGTTCATCAGCCAAGATGACTCAAAAAGGCAAAACAGAGAATGGTCAATGAGGTAAAAGAGAACCATAGTCTAACATCTAAAGGCTTGAGGGAATCATTGGAGGCTCTGTTGGTTCAGGTGGAGGAAATGCCCTCAGCTGAGTCTACTATACACAAATCATTGAACAGATATGATGTCCTTTGCAGGACACCAAGGAGGAAGCTGCTGCTCTCCAAAAAAAAAACCAAAATTGAACACCTCAAGTTAGCCAAAGACTATCTTGACACTCCATAATGCTATTGGGAAAATGTTTTGTGGACTGACACGACTGAATTGTTCAGGAAAAATAAGCAGCAGTTCATGTAGTGTTAAAATGATACCACATGGCAACACAAAAACGTCAGCCCAATAATGAAGTATGGTAGAGGAAGCATCATAATTTTGGGGCTGCTTTGCTGACTCGCAGTCTGGAAATCTTGCCATCATTGAGTGAAAAATGAATTTCCAACCTCATCAAGGATAATGTCAGGGTGGCAGAATGGTGATCCTAAAGACTGAAGAAAATCTACTTATAGAATGGCTTCAAAAAAAGCAAATGAGCCTTTTGGAGAGGCCCAGTCAGAGCTCAGACCTTAACCCATTGGAGGTGCTCTGTGATGACTTCAAGACAGCCATTCACAACAGACTTCCTAAGAACATGGCTGAGGTGAACAAAGAATAGTCCAGACTTCCTTCTGAACGATGTGCAGGTCTGATCAGCAGCTAGCAGAGGCACTTGTGAGAGGTTATTGCTGCCAAAGAAGATTCGACCTGTCATTGAATTCAATTTCCACAGCATACTGTGAATGTTTGAAGGGTATATTCAATAAAGATGTGAAAGATTATAATTTTTTGAGCGTTATTAGCTTAAGTATATTGTGTTCATCTATAGTCATCGACTGAGGGAAATCAATGTCCACAAAAGAATTGTTGGGGTACCAACCAGTTCACCCCTTTCAACAAGTGCCAAATAAACAGGTGCTCGAAGGCATGAATATTTACAAGAAAACAAAAAGAAAAGCAGACAGGAAAATTGAGGGTGGTTCAAGGCTCTGTAGAGCAGTCCATGTAAGGGCTCCATCCTGCGGCCTACTGTCTCTGGAATGAGATGACCCCTGTTGTTAGCACCTCAGCTTTATAATAGTTGGACCACTGGTGCCCTCATTGGGTGGTCGCAAGAAGAGATAAAACCATCAGTGACAGCGCCCCCTTGAATCCCAGAGTAGTAGTGCTTACCTCTGATGAGCCCAGAAGACGAGACTCAGGCGCTCATGTGTGACAATATACTGTTGTCTTGAATGAATTCATACAGAAAACCAAGTAATTCCAAATGATTTGCATACTTTTTTCACTGACACTAGATATTTTTGAATTCAACAGTTAAAGCCTAAATATTTAGATTTTAATTTCATTATCCTGTTTTTTCAGCTTTTGAAATTGAGCAAAACCAAAGTAACTGTGCTGAGAAACCCTCACAGGAAGAAAAATGTAAACAAGGCTGGGATTTGAACCCAGGACTCTGGAGCTGTGAGTTGCACCACTAACCAATGAGCTACCCACAACTTGAATGCATTTGAATTTTTTTTATGACAACCTTAACACATACAGTACATTCTCCAACAGATTTAAACAATAAAATAGGCAAAATAACCATTAATCTATGATTGTCCTCTTGAAAGCTGTGCCATAAGTTAAAAAAAAATGGAAACTTTATGAAGCTGCAAAGTTCTCATTTAAAGCTGCTTGCAACTTTTTAGTCTTTAATATACAGTAACTGCTATCAACCTTACACTATTAACCCTACACACATATTAAATACGATTATGTGTCAGACTCACTGCACAATAGCTAGTCATGCTATACAATTTATACCGCAAGCTGCAGCTAATACATTATTCATAAAAATCTTTAGATGTCTCATTCTTGGGTGCCAGACCGGCACTTTGTCACCGTGATATATGCTAAATGTTTCGCCCTTTTTTTAAGGAATTCATAAGAAACTCAGTCTTTAGTTTCTCAATGGGGCAATAATTTTACTGTTGGGAGAGGATATTAAGATTTAATTTACTCTTTATGCTGGACTGGGCATCAGGCGTGAATGCAGAATGGCATATTTCTGTTTGCCTTGATTTATATTTGTGAGGATTCTTAATGACAGCTACAAACTTTAATAATAATGATAGACTGCTCTTGTGCTATCTCAGATTGATACACCTCTGACTGACTAAGGTTTGCACTTTTTACAGTCTTGGAAAATTTTACATCCGTTTTAGCTGCAGCATAGTCCAACTGTGTTACAGTGACAATTTACTTTGCACCTGTACTGGAACTGCCTGCCATCTGTCTAGTCCCAGTGGAAGTTACACGCTTACCACCTTGTGAATCATTTGTAAATGATCTTCACTTGCCACTGATAAATCTTAATTGCATGTGCTGTATGGCCCATCAGTGACAAGCTGCAGGCATGGTCAGTGATTGGGTTGGGACTTCAGCTCAGTGCATAATAAGCAATGCTTTTAAGTCAAAGCAACCAACTAACCTGATTACAGTCAAAGGATAGCGCAGTCTTCCTAGTTACTAAAATTAATTATTATTCAGCAAGCCGGCTCATGATCCCAAAGCTTTAACTGTTGGGCAAAATGTATAATTGAATTTTCAATAGCATTTACAATTCTTAGGCCACATGCAGTATATTCCGGTATAAACATGATAATAAGTATTTGCTTCATTTGATAAACTGCATCTGCCTGTATTCCTTAACTCCAGTTGCCCCAAAGTCCATGCAGCTAGAAATTAAAGTAACTTCCAGTCTAGGAACACTGCAATTAACGTCCTTAGCATTAGACCCAAGGGTCACTCGATTTGTAAAAATAGTGCAAAAAGCGTTAGTTCAGAGTGTCACTCAGGCAACAGTATAGCCGCATCTCGCGTATGACCCGAGGTCTACTCGGGCTGTAAAAGTGCCAACAGAGTTAGTGTTGAATGTTATTCGGGGCAACGGGATAGACGTGTTTTACATAAGTGTCAGGCCCTAGCGTTACACGGGCAAAGGTGACGACGCGTTTTCTCCTAGCCTCATAATGGCGTCTGTTGTGATGTAAGATTTTGCATATAACATGATAAATATTTTGTATGTCTTTATTTGTAATTTAGGCAAAGCAATGTAATTCAGTGTTACATTAGTGAGAAGCATTCATGTTTACAACCTCTCCCTCCCCCCCCCCCCTTGTAGGAATGGGTCTCTTTGAATTTTTACGACAGAGTTGGGGGGGTGTGCTTTAAACCAGTTTGGCGAGTGTTTCTCTGCTAAAGTCTTTCAACCCCCCCAAGAAAGCCAAGCTGCCATATGGTTTTGGAATTGGCTTCTATCAGAAGCTTTTAAGTACCATGATGTCCTTTTGGCTGTAGGGGTTGGACAGAGAATCTATAAATCTACTTGTTCAACCACATTCTCTCTCTCTTACTAACTAACACATGATGAAGAAGCATATCTCTCTTACTAACCTCTGATCATGAAGACCAAACTGATGAATTGAAAGGACAACACAACGGAGACCACAGCTTGGCAGTCATATTGAGTCAGGCATGTTCTGAAGAAAGCTGAGCACCAATGATGCCTTAACTAGAGACATTTTAAATAACTACAAGTCTGTGTGCCGCCGGAAACTACACATCACCATTTAATCAGGTTGCATGGCTGTCAATATTCAAATGTACTTTGCATATTGTTATTATTTATGAATATTATCAATAATACATTGTTTCATGTGTAACGTAACTCCTGCTTGTCTTTTTACTACACCTAATTGCATATACAGTAGGTATAGAAGGGAAGGTGGGGATAAGTTATATACTATAATACCTTATAAACAGTGGTAAGTCTGTGAGATTAGTCATTTTGACAAAGGCGACTTGTTAGTAATACAATAGGAGAAAGTAGAGCAACATATATTACTCTACCAAGACAAAACACCTCTCATCAGCAGTTTATGACGAAGTGAATCTGTCTTCAGGCAGTGAAACTGAAACGGTCATTGAAACCAAAAGTGATTCTGGGAATCAGAAAGTGACACTCACATCAGTTGTACTGGTGCAGTGTGCTTTTCATATTATTATTATTATTATTATTTGAATCATTATTATATTTTTGTCACTTCTGATTTTGTGCTTTTAGTGTTTTGCACATTTTATGATATTGCACAAAATATAATATTTCAAGCTAAAAAATGCAACGCTTTTTACATGTTTTTTTGAGAAAAATATGTAACGCTAAGGAGACAATGGAATAACTGCACACAAAAATGTAAGGCTTCTGGCATTCACCAGTCAGGCTTGACATTGTCATTTTAGCATGAAGGCTTTGTTGGTTCAGGTGGAGGAAATGCCCTCAGCTTTACTTTTTTGGGTGGCACAGACATGCAGGGATCAATGCTGTTGCCTCACAGGTACAGATTTTTGGGCTTGAATTCCAGCTACGCTCTTGTCCTGTCTGAAGTCTGCATATTCTCCACATGTCTACACAGGTTATCCTCTGGGTACTCTGATCTTTCTTCCACATCTCATAGAGACATGTTTTAGCTTAGCTGGAGATTTTAAACTGTTGCTCCTGTTATGGGATGGTGTCCTGTTCAGAGCCGTTTACAATCTTACACCCAGTACTACCATGGCAGGCACTGCCATTCCATGACACTGATATCAATAATTAATGCATGGATAGATGGCTAGCCAGAAGAACTTGTACTCCAGAAGAGGCAATCCACCAGAAGCTAAGCATGTTTGGCCTGGCTAGTACTTGAACTGGAGACCATCTAGGGAAAGCTTGGGTTGATGCTGGAAGAGATGTTGGTGAGGCCTTTGGGGGCGTTTACCCTGTGGTCTTTGTGTCATTCCCAATGCCCCAGTGCAGTGATTAGGACACCATGCTGTAAAATTGGAGCCTTCATTCAGGTGAGCCATAAAATTGAGGTTCTGATTCTCTGTTAGTCATAAAAGCTCCCTGGGCATATTTTGAAAACAGAAGGCTGTTCCCCGATGTCCTGGCTAAATTTTCTGTCATAGCCTCATCCATTCTGGCCCCCTATTCATCCCCTGTCTATAAGTGGCCAACTACCTTTCTCACCCACTCATTACCTAATAGTTAATGTGTGGTGAGTCTGCTGGCACAAAAATAGCTACTGTTGCATCATCCAGGTGGATGCTACACATTGGTGGTGGTTGAAGTAGCTCCCCACTATCTATGTAAAGCACTTTGAGTAGTTAGAAAAGTGTTCATATAAATGTGATTGATTAATTAATTAATTAATTAGTTGATTGTTTTGCATTTGTGTCCAAATGCCAAAGCAAACTGACCGACTAATGTCTTTAATATTGTATATAGTAATAACATAGTTGTGAAGAAAAATTTAACACATAAACAAGTAAGCAACATTTCTATGTGATCTGCACCATCTGAAAATATTCTTACTTCATGTAAATATATAGTTTTTTGTGTATAAATCATAGACAGACAGACAGACAGACAGACAGACAGACAGACAGACAGACAGACAGACAGACAGACAGACAGACAGACAGATAGATAGATAGATAGATAGATAGATAGATAGATAGATAGATAGATAGATAGATAGATAGATAGATAGATAGATAGATAGATATGCTGAGCATTGACTCCTTGAACTAGATAAGCAGGTAATTAAATAGATGGATGGGGAATTTGGCTCAAACGTTTTGCCTCTGTGGCTGCTGTTAACTTCGTCCATCCATTAATTTTCCAAATCCAGTTTCTCCAAATCAGAAACCAATATCTCTTACATACAATGTAAAATCCTCCAAATGTCAGCCCAGATGTCCTCCCCACCAATGAGCTGTGACTGTCACTTACCTGTAGGGCACAGAAAATAAATGGATGGTAGATTTGTTTTTCCTCCCATGGGGATCACATGATTAATTCCGTACTGTATGAGGTACGTGACCAGTGTTAGTCGTACTACAGATTCCAGCAGACAGCACATTTAAAGCGAGAGACATTCTGATAATAATGCACTACAGTAAAGACAATCCTGGCATCCACCTCATCTTGCGTCAGATTTTTCAATTCCCAAAAATCACTTAAACAAATCACTTCCGTGATTATAAAAAAGAGCTCAAGTCACTAGCAGCATTCTGTTCAGCTGTAACATTTTGTCAAATTTGGCCTTTTGCCTGCAAACATCCATTTAGGCACTGACATCCTTGTACAGTCTTTTATTATAACAGTTTAGTCTTTATCAATCACCAGCTTAGAGCACATTGTGCATATTTGCAAATATAACAATAATAATAATAATAATAATAATAATAATAAAATAGCATGCAATAAAGTGTAATAAGAGAAGAGTGCAATGTACGAGTATGTACCATGACTTCAGAAAGTATTCAGACCCCTTTACTTTTTTACATTTTCACATGTTGTAGTCTTAGGCTAAAAGTGTTTACATTCATTTTTCCCTCATCAAGCAACACTCAGAGTGACAAAACAAAAATGGGATTTTAGGATTTTTTGCAAATGTATTGCAAATAAAACACTGAAATATCATATTGACTAAAGTATTCAGACCCTTTACTATGACAGACAGAAATCTGGCTCAGGTACATCCAATTCTATTGATCATTGTTGAGATGTTTCTACTTGTTTGGAGTCCAGCTGTAGTCAATTCAATTGTTTGCACATGATTAGGATTGACACACACCTGTCTATAGAAGGTCCCAGAGGTGACAGTAGGTATAAGAGCCAAAAGCAAGCCATGGGGTTGAAGGACAGGATTGTGGGGAGACAGAGGTCTGGGGAAGACTACAAAAAACCTGCACTACTGAAGTTCCCAAGAGCACAGTGGCCTCCATAATTCTTAGATCGAAGACTTTCTTGAGCTGGCCACCCAGCCAAACTGAGCAATAAGGGGAGAAGAGCTTTGGTAAGCGAGATGACCAACAGCTTGATAGTCACTCTGGCTGAGTTCCAGAGAACCTGTGTGGAGATGAGAGAAACTTGCAGAAGGACAACCAACAGTACAACACTCCACCAATTTTAGTTTTATTGCAGAGTGAGCAAATGACACATAAAAATTATCTTGGAATTTGCAAAAAGTCGCCCAAAGGACTTTCGTACTATGAGAAACAAGATTCTCTGGTCTGATAAAACTAAGATTGAACTGTCTGTCCTCAATTCTAAGCATCACATTTGGAGGAAACCAGGCACCGCTCACCACCTGTGCAATACCATTCCATCAGTAAAGCATGGTGGTGGCAGCATCATGCAGTGGGACTGTTTTTCAGTGGCAGGGACAGGGAGATTAGATGGGGTTTATGGAAAGCTGCATGGTGCAAAGTCCAGAGATATCCTTAATGAAAACCTGCTTCAGAGTACTCTGGACCCCAGACTATGCTGGAGGTTCACCTTCCAATAGGACAACGGCCCTAAACACAAAGCAAAGACAACACATGAGTAGCTTATGGTCAACTCTATGAATGTTCTTGAGTGTACCTGACCGTGTTGTGTTTATTTGATTATATTCAGTCCTTTCTTATAAGTCATATTTTGAGTTAAGAGTCTTCACTCTACAGTATTCTCTATTAAAAATATAACACACAAACACAATTATGCACAACAAAGCATAGTTAACAATAAAAAGTCAAGGAATGGGGCAATAAAGTCACAAACCCTAACCATTAGTACAGAGACATTAAGATATAAAGCAAATGCCAAGTATATAAAAATGCATCTAGACAGACTTAAAAACAAATCAGTTTTAAGTCTACATTTAAAAAAACAATGGAAGGAGCAGCTCTACCATTGAGGGGTAGACTGTTTCACAATCAAGGGGCAGCTACTACAAATGCATTAATCCCCTTAAGTTGTAATCGGGATTGTAGAACATCAAACAATAGCTAACATGGTGATTTTATGACCTGTTGGAAGAGAGCAGGCAAGGTATGACAACAATATAGCATGGAGCCAAGCCATTTCTCTCTAATATATTAAAAAAGTTTTCTGTCGTGTCCGAGTTATTTAGCCCTGACAACTCCCATCCACACTACTTGCCCAATCATTACTCCTGCTGTGCATATCCTCCGTGCACCACACTCTCAGTGCTTACTAACCCTTCAACACAGTCGGTTATAATAGCAATGCAGAAAAGCAAATTATCTATCGAAATTTCAGATTGAGAAAGAAAAAGAAAGAAAAAGATCAGCAAGAGCTGATAGAACATGAACAAAAAAAAATAATAAAAATCAAAACAAAGAGAATCGTCCAATAAAATTAAAAGAGAAAAATATCCCAATCAATATGTGAACAGAAATGCAAAAAAACAACATTTATAGAATGTAAGTTAGAGGATAAAGTAATTCATTATATTGTTTTTGATGAGGCATTAATGTAATTTAATTTTTTCTTTACTTTTTATTATGTTTTACTTCTCCTTTAACTTTTTTACTTTTCACTACATTTTATTATTCATTGATATTTAAAATAGACAGTTGTATTTGAAATACTCAAGTAAGTGACTTTCCATCTACAATATAATAACTAAGGACCAAACCATCTTCCTCCCAAACCCTGCATACTCCTCTATACACCATCTCTTTAAATACAATCGCTTTTTCTAACTGAAGAGCTCTATCGATGCCCTTCAAGTGGTTCAGTCGCAAGATAGCAGGCGCCCAGTGGCCCACACCTAGGGTTGGCAAACACAGTGAGCAGGGGTTCCCTTAAAAACAAAAAAGAAGTTCTTTAAAATTAATCCTAAACTGAGCTGGGAGTAAATGATGGGGTGCTACAACTGGAGTGACGTGACTTCTTTTCTTAGTATCAGTTAATAATCCAGCCGCAACATTCTGTACTAATTGCAAACATCTCAAGGAAGTTTGACTGATACCCGTATACAAAGAAAAGCAATAATCTAAAGGAGAAGACATGAATGCATGGAGTACCTTCTCTAATTCAGGAAATTATAAACTGGCTTAATCTATTTACGGGAATACACTGTGCAATATTTAGAAATCGTGGTCAAGCAACTGCTCACACTGCATGACAGAATCTCCAGTAGTTTATGTGCTCAAGTTGTATGAGCGCGTTTGCTTCGATTGTGATGCCATGACATGGGTGCTCAGACTATACCTGTACGTGGTTCCGACAGACAGTTTTATCCATTGATATTTTGCAATAAAGCATTTCCCATTCAAAAAAGAAAAACAATATAACCAAAGGCTTCTCAAAATGTCAAGAGAAAAAAGAGCTGTGTGGCTTACTGTGCTCTGAAATTACAAAGAAAAGAAATAGGCGTAAATGGCGTGTGGATGTTTGGCAAGGTGTGGACAAGGACAATATGGTTGGTCTGTTTTACACAATACATAATCATTGTAATTTATCATTGTGTGTGTTTATTTTAGGTTACCCAGTAAACATTTCATAAGGTAGTTTTTCTATTGGCCATTTAGTTGTATGTGTGTTGAAATCAAAAAGGTGAAAATGAGCATGACAAAGGCAACACCCAATGTACAACACACACTCACTGTGGTCACAGCACAATACATATTGGGACATTCCTCCACCTGAGTCTGCTTACACTTCAAGACAGCCAACTGAAATTTCTGACATGACAGAAATTCTTCCAATCGTATGGTAGCCCAATCACAAAATGCAATCAGGCATTGCATCACTCATACTGCACATGAAATGATGATGGACAAACATGAAATTAAGACCGACTCAGTCAGTGACTTGCAAATCAGACTTGAAGTCTGCCGAAATCACACAGCTTTAGAGATTATTGTAAAATACAAAGAGAACTCCCCTTGATGAACATGTTGATTTGTTTGTCAAATCTGAGGTTCAAGTCAAAACTTATGCTAGGTTGGTAATATGTGATTTCACTTTTATTGACAATTGTCCTAGTAATATTCATAATTAATTTAGACCACTTTGCCTAGATCTGCTTTCACTTTGACAATAAAGAATCTTTTTCTGATGTCAAAAAACAAAAACAAAAAACACACAAATCCACAGTGATTCAATGTTACATAATAATAAAATGTGAAAACGACCAAGGGAATGAATAGCATAAAAGAGCTTAATCGATTTCAGTTTATTTGTAGAGATCACATTGTCACATTATCAAATCTTCATGAACCCTCTTAATTCAAGACATGGTCCTGCAGTTCTGGGTGAGTCTATCCCATCAGTCACATGGCAGGAGTGAACATATGAACATTACTACGCTCATTCAGGGCCAGTTTCATTTTGCTAATTAACCAAACATGCACATTTTTGTTAATGTAGTAGGAAAACTCACACGTACATTGGTAGAACATGCTCCATAATGACAATATTCAGGCTTTGGATTCAAACTCAGGATGCTGGATCCATAAAGGCAGTAACGCTACCCAATGCAGAGTCACACTCTTTTTACATTATTCCATTACAAATTATTATTTGTTCCAGTATGACAATGCATGGTGGCACACTATTGAGTGCTGCTTCTTCACATCTCCAGGAGGCTGGGTTTGAATGGTTGTTGCCTGCATGCAATTTCTATATTATTTTCATTTATGGGTGATGTTTCTTCAGCTACTTCCTTAAACATCCCCAGTGATCTGAAGGTTGTGATAACTGGTGACTCTAAACTGGCCATATGTGAATAAGAGTGTGTGAATAGGCCCTCAAATGCAATGAATTGTCATCCTGGATGGGACTGTGTTAACAAGATATGCTATGTCCCCCCAAGACACCAAATTGGATTAGGAGAGTCTGGTAAATAGATGGCTGTTTGAAAGTTCCACCATAACATAGTACAATGGAGGAGTGTGTACCAACTCCAGACATGCATTGCCTTCATGACTAGTGTTATGTCCTCAAAATTCCAGTGACCTGGGGCCTCATACATAACGCCGTGCGTAGAACTCACACTAAAACACGACATATGGACAAAAGTAGGAATGTGCCAATGCACAAAAAAATTCAGACGCACCATACCATGCATAAGCCAACTTCCATGCACTTCTACTCCATAAATCCCGGTAAGTGTGAAAAGTAACGTACGTGCATGCACCTGCCGTCCTACCCCGACTCCTCACATAATTTTGCATATTTTAATTTAAATATCATCTTCCCTGTTCAGTGTTTGATTACAATGGCAAAAGCACGTGAAAAAAGAATTTCAGCGAATGCGAAGTGGAGGCAAGTAGAAGTGTACTATTTGTTGGCTTAAGCAGTGGTATAAACAACAAAAGGAAGTTTATCAAGTGATACAGAGTGGCGGAGAAACGCGGAAGTTCAAGTTCAGAAAATTGCACAATTCCCGAAATAAAAAAGAAGTAGTCAGATATCAAAGTTGCCATGAAAAGGCAAGTCGTAGCCCACCATATGAGAATCATACAGAAGCGTATTAGGACACGGAGAAAAGAAAAAAAAATATGGGCAAAGTGAAAAAAAATGATGAAATGTCCACTTTAATCTTGTAATTTATTTTGTCATTAAACCAGAACATCGTAAACTTAATCTTAAAATGTTACATTTACTAGAGTTTCTCTGATCCCATTGTAACTAAAGTAGCATGTTAAATGCTGCGTATTATACAGTATGTGTTCCTCTATGTGCTCTCTGTGTGTGAATCACTATGTGCTTCTTAAACGGGCTTTCTCTTACACCGACTGGACACAGAATTCATTACATTCATCATATTACAGCTCTCTGAACAATATAAATACTAAGATGTATACTTGATATCATTTTCATGATGAAATGAATTAAAGCATGTATTAAACATGGGGGCACGGTGGCGCAGTGGTAGTAATGAGCTGGCGCCCCGTCCAAAGACTGTTCTTGCCTCCCACAAGATGCCTGCTGGGATGTGTGTGGCCCTCGATGAAATAATCTAATGCAGCAGTACCGTCTCTTTCAAACATAGAAACATGTTAGAATGTTTTGTGATGCCTCAAGATTTTATTTATTTTTTTTGTTTTTTTAAAGTTGAACAGTTTATGTCTGTAAGTAGCAGGCTTTGTTTCTTGGGAGGCTTCACGCTTTCATTTGGCAGATAAACATACAGCCATTGATCGGCACACCTCACAGTAAATTTACACCTCAGATAATGTGGGCTGCATGTTCTTTTAATATTCTTCTTTGGTTCAAGTTTTTGGGATGAATCTTGTGAGACTAATGCAGAATTGGAAGAGTTTGGAGTCAGTGATGCTATGGGGCATTTGACGACCTTGTACATGTTCGTTGACTTTAATAACAAAGCATGCAGCCTATGACAGGTTGTCATCTGCCCGTAAATGGACTCAGGTCAGTTGTTTTAATACCTTAGTATGAGGGAGCAAAATGTCACTTTGACTGGGTTCAGTAGCCCCCTAAAGCATTAAAGCAACAGCTGATTTATTTGTTTATTTAACCAGCTGATGACCTATCTTGGGCATTTTTGTCACGATCGATCCATGAGTTGTGACAATGTACTGTATGAAGTCAAAGCATTAACACTAGTTAATCAAATTATTACACTCAACAAACCTGAGCCGTTTAGCTGAAATCAAAAAATGTACATTTGTAAAATTAAGCTAGACAGATTCTTGAATTAATTTATCTTTACTGTATCTAGCACCCTTCATCAAAGACTTCATCAAAAGGTGCCTTACATAAAAGGACTAAATTACAAGTTTGAAGGATGAGCAAAAATTCATTCCTAATATAACTAGATCAAGCCAATCATGGCAGTTTTAGACTTTAAAACTTTTGTAAGATTGAAAGGCAATATCCTTATCTGCAACAAAGAATACCCCCCCCCCCCCAACCCACCCACCAGCCTGCAGCATGGCTTTGCCTTCAAGTTAACACAATGAGACGTGAAATGTAATAAGAATATCACCGAGGTTTCATTACAGAGTCAAAAGAAATCAGCCTGCTTCCTTCTTAACTAACGTTGACAGGACTGTGTGGAGTTATGGATGTGCAATTCCATAAAGAACTTTGGCTGGATCAGGGTATACTCATGTCTCCACAGGGGCAGCAATTAAAGAACATTCCTAAACTGACAAGTTGTCTGGCATTGTACAAACAGCAAGTCCAAATATATAGGTAAAATGATAAATTAAAAGAAATATAAATGCTCAGGAAATAGAAACACTCAGCAGGCTGGTTGATCCCAATGGAGGGAGGAAGCTGCTCAGATTTAAAGTCTGGACTTTTGGACTCTGGGTTACGATTCTCAATGTTTAGTGACAGGCTAGTTAGCACATCTCTGGAGAGGTTATGACACCAAACGTCATTTGAAGAAAATGACTATTTTTTACTTGATTGAGCAATTAAGATATCACCCGGATTTACATTGGGGATGTTCTGTTAAAAATTACTAATAAAAAAATGTAAAAAAAACTTTTGCCATAGACTGAATTAAATGTGCTTTGAGGATAAATTGAGAGTCATGTTTATTGTTGTGGAAGTCTTTTCTCTGACTATCATTTCTGGAGTGAAATCCACACAATCTGTGCTAACACTTATTATAGTAATCACTGGAATAAGAAACCTGCTAACTTAAAAAGGGGGCACAATGTCAGTAATTTGGTATGGCATACCGGTAAACATTACTATGCAGCCCAAATAATTATTCATCGTTGTCCAGTTGAGCCATTCTCAACTCTTTTACCCATGAGAAGTGCATTTGACAGTTAGGTATGTTAGTCAGTTTTAGGAGCTTTGGGGACCCAGAGGAGATTTTGCTTCAAAAGTGGGCATGTAATTTTTCTTAAAATACACTGCTGCCCATTAAAATTGCAACACCAAGAAAGATGCGAGCTATCAAAGTGATATTTATGCGACAGATTACTTATAATACATGGCTTAGCATGAGAAGTGCTGCACAGTCATGCATGTGGAAAGATCCAGTGAAGTGAAGTGGTACATGGTTGTCATTCAGACACCTTAGGACATTTCACGTCACATGTGGACAAGCATTGTCCTATTGAAATATCACAGAAGAGAACCTCTGCAGATAGGCTACCAACTCTTGTTGTAGTGCCTTCATTTAAGGATCCATCTATCATGGTACACTAAACAGAACAAGGACTTGTTTGAAACACAATGTAATGACAGCCATTGGCAGTGTCCTTGGCACCATTGCAATTGCAGATGCCTGTAGTCGAGAGTCAAGGACATCTGAAGCAGTGAGCTAGGACAGGTGATATAGTTGTTTGGTTTGCCATGCACACAAGATGTCCGCTGTCCCATTTGTTTGTGTATCTGAATGCTTTAGGCCCCTCATTTTAGTGGACCTGACTATCCTCTACCCACTAACACTATACTCTCATCACTATGCTTGTATTCCATCCAACATGAGTAACAATATCCAGTAAAGATAATCCACCTTGCTGCTCTTCTATGATTCTCTCTTGCACAAAGTCCAAGAAACGGAAGGACGTTTTTTTTTTAGGTTACTGTTCCCTCTATGATAGCAGGCTTCAAACCATAATGCCTTCTCCTCCACAGTTGGGATGTCATTTTGGTGTTGATGTAAAGTGATTTTTTCCTCAAAATTTTGCATTGTGGGTGCATCTGCTGAAGAGTTCAACTTCAGTCTCCTCTATGCATAGAATATTGTCACAAAGTATTGTTGATATTTTGTAAACTTGACATATGTTTTTTTGGGACACTAGTGGTTTAGTCTTTGGTGTCCTTCCATGAACACTGTTTTTGTTCAGTGCTTTTCTTAGTGGTCTCATAAACATAGATTTTGGCAAGTTCCAGACATTTCTGCATGCCTTGTGTTTTTCACATTCTTCAGCACTGCACGCTGCACTCTTGCCATTATATTTGCATAACTCCCATTCATAGGGAGAGAGGCCGTGGTAGTGAATTTCTTCCATTTGTAGACCATTTGTCTTGCTGTGGATTACTGAATGTGCTTTTATAGCATTTCCAGTTTTTTGCATCTCTTTAATTCTCCTGCTATAGTTCTTTTGATATTTTATGGTTTTTGAGAAGAGCAGACGGTTCTAGTAAGAAAACTTTTGTGATTTTTTTTATATGATAAGGCACCTCTGAGCCTCATCTCCTATCTCATCTCATTGACGGGACCACCTGACTCCAATTAGTGTATCAGAGATCTTATGAGCCTAGAGATTTGTGTCCTTTTTCTTGCCTTGATTGTGTATTTTTGATGAGATGAACACCAGCTTGTGTGTGCTGCTTAAGCAGATTGTGTTTGTCTATTGTTGTGACGTACTTAACAATCAGACCACATTTTTAATTAAAGTACAAATTTCAAAGGGTTCATAAAATTTTTCTTTAAAATTTATTAAACATGGTTTATTAGTAACCCAAGGGTTCCTCAATATGTGTGGGAGTGGGTTTGCTCTTTCAGGGGCTGGAGCCCCAGTTAGGTTTTGTTCTGATTTATGTTCAATAAAGTCACGATAGAGTATGAATTGTAATAAACAGGCTTAGAAAGTGATGGATGGATGGATGGCTGGATGGATGGATGAATGGATGATGAACACTTGGACATGGTAAAAGAGAACAGAATTTTGTAGGGGCTGACTGTGGTGTCAGGTCAGATTAAGGAGTCTCTGCACTTCAGGAATGACACAGTGGGGCTGTGGTTAATAACACTGCTTCATAGCTCCAGATTCCTTGTTTTGAACCCTGGGTCTGCTCACTGTGTAGTTTTCATGTCTATCTCAAGACTTTGTGGTTTTCCTCCCATGAACATTAGGTGAAAGGATGATTGAAAATTAGCTCTGTGTGTGTCAAGGACTGCCTTGTTCCCACTGCTGCTGGACAGGCCCCGGTCCCTTGTGCTAGACATTGGATAGATGGATAAATGATGCAAACCTCTGAAAAAGTGAAATATAGTTTTATTTTGTCCTTTTTTACTACAAATGTTACAGATTTCCATCAAACCTTTCAACAATATATGGAGAAACTGCTGTAAATTATTTTTTATGAAGGTAATAGTACAAGTAAAAAATGCCTCACAAAGCAACCTCCGGGTATCATTTGTTTTAATTTGCACCTTGAAATGGACTTCATAAATTAAGGAGTGCTTGATTCATTAACTCAGGTTAACCAGAATATTTAAAATTTGTTACCAAGTGACACTCACAATAAATGCAATAAATAAGATAATAAAAGCTTCAAGCAAGTGCTCTTCTTTCACATTTGAGACCTCTGTGCAAAACTCAGTTTCAGGCCAACGCACAGTAACAAGACTAATTTGGGATGACTTGGAGGCATGTTTAAATAATTCCCTGTTGTGTTTCCAATCTAACAAGCTTGTTTGTTTTTTCAAGGGAGAACCTCGCTCATGAAGAGAAAGCCAACCGTATACCTGAGGGGTGAATTAAAAAGGCATGACCAAAAAAGTGCAAGACATGTTTTCTGCACTGCGAATCTTCCAAAGGCAATGTCATCAAATTAAATTATAATACTCAAATGTAATACATTTAATATATTAATTTATATTTAATGATATATTATGATTTAATTAAATAAATATAAAGTTAAGTAGCATTATAATACAATAAATTCCAGAAAGGGGAAAGAAAGGTTAGTGACAATATGCCAAACACACAAAAGTATAGTATAGTATAGTATAGTATAGTATAGTATAGTATAGTATAGTATAGTATAGTATAGTATAGTATAGTATAGTATAGCATAGTATAGTAAAGGGTATAAAACATTAACCAGACCTTCAAAATTCCCAAACTGCTTTTTGTGTCTACAGTCTTTATTCATATGACCTGAAGTGGGCCAGAGGGACTTTTGCTGTTTAGTGGTTTTCTCTTTGTGAACCTTTCCTTGACAGTTCTTTTGAGTAGATACAGTAGAAGTGGCACCTGAATAAGCCAACTAAAGTTGTAACAATCCACTCTGAAACATGTAGTGTTTATTTGTGTGCTGTTGTGAACAGACAGCAGAACCTGTCACTGCATGCCACTTTCTACAACTGAATCATTTGCAAAGACCCATGTTCCTCTTGAATGAATATTTCAACATTTCCCCAACATACCAGAAGACAGGAAACCCAGCCAACACTACATCTACACCCTATACTAACATGTTTTAATTTAAAAACAGCATTTTTAAATTAAAACAATCTCCATCCACACTTAACATTTTCACATCATTTAGGAGTGTGTCTCCATCCACACTAAAATGACAGAAAATGGATATGGCGTAGACTTTTGCCTACATTGGGCATGTGCGCATCAGCAGAAAAATTCTTGATGGGATGGTAACACCATCAGTCTGTTGGATTGATCTCAAAACTGTATCGACAGGTGAATTATTTGCCTTTTCTACATGTATGCCACATTCCAACTGTAGAAAACACAATTTAGATTCATAAAGGTAAGCAAAACAACAAGCGTCATGGAAAGCAACCATTCTATGTCTCCTATGTTAGAATATGTTTTTTTTCCATGAGGAGTCATTAATCAGGTCAAATATGAGACATTGTAATAATCAGGATCCAATCAGGGAAGAGTCTGTGTTCTCAAAGCTCTCAGTTTTCACCCATCCACACTGCAACACTAAGCCAGCCTTTTTAGAAAGATACGGCTCTGGAGGGCATTATCATCAGCCTAATCTTCAACTAAGTCATAATAATAGATAAACACAACCTGCTTAAACTCATAACACAGCAATAACACTTGGCCATTCCAGAACTCATTTTCTTTGAGTTTACTGTTAACTTTGTCATAGTATGCTGTCCGGGCTTCAGACCAGAATGTTTCTTCCCTGATAACTGGGATGTCATTTCAGTGTTGGTGTCAAGTGATTTTCTTTCCTCAAAACTTTGCTTTGTGTGTGTCTACGGAAGAGTTCAAGTTCTGTCTCCTTTATCCACAGAATACTTTCCCAGAAGTATTGTGGAACAGCCAGATGGCCTTTTGCAATCTTGAAATGTGCAACAAGGTTTCTTTTGGAGTGCTGCCGTGCAGTGGGTGACACCTCAGCCCCACGCGGAAACAGTGTGAGGTTTTCATGGTGGCTGGAGTGCCGATCCTGACACCAACCCCCAAGTTTTCCCTTGCAAGTTGGTGGACCTGCTTGCAGGGCTGGATGCAGATCAGCAAAGCTATTTCAGGTTAGGGGCCTTGCACAAGGAAGACTAGTAGTTAACTCTGTGTTGTCCTTCCGCAAGCACCATTCATGTTCACTGTTTTTCTTAGTGAACACATAAAGAAAGACTTTGGCAAGTTCTAGAGATTTCTGCATGGTCTTTCCAGCAGCCAAAATTTTCAGAACTATATGGCTCTTGAGAGAATTTTCAAAAGTCTAAATTTTCAATGGTTAAAAACAAGAGCGTAGTGTGGGCAAAAGGTGAAAACAAGAACTAATGTCTTTGTTTTTAAAGAAAAATGTAGTATTATGAACATAGTCCAAGGCCTACTTGATCATTTATCTAAATGAGAAAGTCAGGATGCTAGAATAGCCTTAAGGCATATTGGTGGCAGGAGAGAAATGGACAAGTGCTTCATTCAAAGAGGGGTTTGTTGTAAAAAATGTAAAATGTGCTGCTGTGTCAACAATAAGTTTGTTGAAGCTAAGGGGCAACAGTTTAAGCCATTGTGTAATATAATTAGGCAACTCTAACACCCTGCTAATGGTGATGATTCAGCCAGCAATTATCTCCAACATAGTGTTCAAAGTTGTATGTTTTGTCTAATTTTGTACCATTTATTTGTATTAATGTTTCTTTTGTTTATTATGTATATTATTCTCTGTGTTTATTTGATTACATCCCATGTGTTTTTTGGGTGGTTCCCCAAGGGGTGGAGCCACATGCCAATCACTGTCAGGAAATGCGCTCCACCCTATTTATTGGGGGACCTCCCATAGTCCCTGGCAGTTCATTTCAAACATGCTAGGGAGTGGAGTGATTCTTATGTTTAATTGTATTTTTGCTTTGCTTTGTGATTTTGCTGGATTTTTTGAACCTGTGCTCTGTTTTCAACTTTGGCTCTGGGTTCTGTTTTTGGACTTTTGTTTGCTTTGAATTGGCTTTCCTTTTCAGGCAATTCATTTGTGCTTCTAGGAGCTTTTTGGAACTGTAGAGATTTTGTTTAAATAAACGTTTTATTTCATGAAGATTTTTCAGGGTCATTTTTTTGTATCTAAACAGGGTTTTGATGGTATTTACCCCCTAAAGGGCAACCTTTGAAGTGCTTTTGGGACTCCAAAATCATAACACTGACAAAAAGTAAATTATGATGAAGGCACAAATGCCCGATTTGCTCATCTAGTGTTAGGTTGGGTTTAGTTTCTTTAATTTATTTTGGGCTAAAAACATTTTTCTTTAATATGAGGAATCTAATAATATCTGTTTTCAATGAATAACATGTTTAAAGTTATTGTTTTATTTAGGTGTTATGTTTTGGAATTCCCATGATGCCATTATAGTTTTTTCTACTAGCGCCACCATTTTGGGAATTGGCTTCTAGAATGAGTAGCCCAGTGTCTAGGCCACACTCCCCTGAAAGTCAAGTCATGTGACATAGCTACTGCAACAATAGTTAAGCTGGCATCGCAAGGACGTTTCATCCGTGATTGTGGTTATATCTCAAACCCTTTACTGTGCTTGTGATTTCAGAAAGTGATTCATCTTTAAGAATATCATATCCTGTCTTCTGACTTTGGTTTAGTTGTTTGGCTAACAGGGAGGCACAGTGGTAGAGCTGCTGCCAGAGTTTGTGTCCCGGGTCCTCCCTGCATGGAGTTTACATGGTTTCCTGGTGTCTGTATTGGTTTCCTTTGGGTGCTGTGGTTTCTTCTCAAAGTCCAAAGACATGCATGTTAGGTGGAGTGGTGATGCTAAATTGTGTGTGTGCATTTGTGTGAATTTGCCTTGACCTTGTTTCTGAATTGTGCCCAATGCCTGCTGGGATAGGCTCCAGCTTCCCTGTTGGCCCTGCTCAGGATAAAGCAAGTTTCAGAAAATGGATGAATGGCAGGATGGTTTGGCTTAAATACCTGTTGGAACTGATTTCTTTCTTTTGGTCCTTGACCCTGATCCATCTCCTCATCTGCTCACCTCTCTACAGCAGTACACCTAGGAGGCCTACATGATCAATGTAAGTACCTGCTGTGCCGTACGGCCAGGGCCCTTGCCTGGCTGGGACACCTCCATACTGGAAGGACCTGAGGAGGGAGTGTATCCAGAGCATTACCTCCCCCGGAGCACTAGGTGGAAGCCCCCCTGTATTGCAGCGGTGCCTCGGCCTCCCGCAGGGCTCCCTGGGAGCAGGAGTGTGATGCAGCCCTGTTGAGTTCTGTGGGTGCTGCCAGGGGGTGCTGCAGCTCTTCTGCCACACCTAGAAGTGCTGCTGGAAGTAGGTCAATGAGCACCTGGACCACTTCCGGGTGCCTTATAAAAGGAACCAGCAGCCACTACTCTGGGAGCCAGAGTCGGGTGGGAGAAGACGAAGCTTGCCAGGAGGAATGGAGGAAAGAGGAAGAGAAAGAGAGGAAGAAGAAGAGTTTTGTGCTGTGTGCTGAATAGTGTTTTGCTTGTGGGAAACGAGGTGCAGAGATTAGGCACAATTTTATTTTGGCACATGTACGCTTAACTTAAGATCTGGGCGTGACACACAACATCTGACTTCAGATCTGAAATCAGCGCACTTGACTTTGCGTATGACACATGGACTCCGCTCAATAGCAGAAGATCTTTTTTTTTTTGCAGTTCAGTGTTAGAAGCAGTAAATGGTTAGTAATTAAATGGCTGGAACAAAATAAGGCAGCCATTGCAACTCTTTAAGTTTTTAATCTGATTCAAATCTTATTACTTTTGATGTCATATGCTTGTCGTGAAAGCCTTCTCCATCCTGCACAAGAGTGATAGTAGCTTTCTGCATGCATGTGCAGTAGATATGGAAGCCAGCAGTAAATTTAAGTGAAAAACATGTGAAGTGGAGATTATGATACTCAACTGGCATTGTCTGTATCTCCCAACATAAAAGTGTGGATTCTCAGTACATTTTCAAGTAACTTTATTTAAAAAAAAAAAACACTGGAGAAAGGAAACATTCAATGGTCTCAAATAAAGGTCCATTTGACGTGGACTACTTTCTAATGACGTTGTCAGACATGTAAGTAACAATTTCACTGTATTTGGTACACGTGGCAATAAACTTTAACTTGAAAGTTTTCATTTATTGACATAGTTACAGCTTTGTATATTTACTTGTTGGATTTAAAGTGTCCTTTTAGTGAAAGTTTTGTTTTTTACAATATGGATATTAGCAGTGTAATTCACCTGATGCTGTATTTATTTACAGCGCCAATGGCACGACATCAACTCCACTTATATTAAAGTAACCCACCTGAAGACAGCATAATAATTAAAAGCAGGGTGAGGATTAATCATGGTCAGTTAGAAGTTATGCACATGTCCGAATATTGACGGACTAATTTTACTGCACTTGTAAATGTATTATAATTGAGTAAAATACCACCTAATTTTCTTGACGCTAATGGCTTTTAATATGCATTAAAGTATAATTATTTTAAACAACTAAGTAGCCTATAATTATAACAACACTGATAATACAAAAGAAAAAAACATGTAAAGATGGCTGCTTCTGTGTTATTAGATTTGGGTCCCATCGCAGTGGAATTTGCTGACCCTGTACTGTCTCGCGGTTTACGTAATTTTGTTCCACTTCTTTCGTATTCAAGATGCTGGTGTTGGTATCATTCTTACTTGTTTATTTTATACTGTCTTTTTGGTACAATTTTGTGAATCCTGTCATCACAAAATGGGTCATGATGGCGGCCATGTTCTTCAGATCGGCTCTCAAATGATTTGGTGTCTCCTCTTGTTTGTCCAAAGTTGTTGAATCATTATTGACTTTGCCTTTTGAACAAGTAGAACATCCTCTTTGGTGCTTTTCCTGAACCCCTTTTGATTATGTACATTGCTCTTGAGTACAACTGACCTGACCCCTCTGGCTTCTCTTTTGATTTTCCCTAAGAAATAACAAGGCTTTTCTCGGTTTTTCTGTCACTCTTTCCCTAATCAGCTCTTCTGAGAGTGCTCTGCTTTTGTAGTGTTTACCATCTTTTCCATTATTTTAAACTATAACATACTCAAAATTGAATTATGAAATGCAACACAAAATAAAATCTTTGCTTGCCTGACTCGTGTTTATTTGCCAGGTTTCCAAGCTGCTGCCTTGACATCTGTCAAGTGATTAACAGCTGTCTAGTCGGAGGCTACATCCACACTACAACGTTTTCATTTAAAAATGCAGACATTATTTCCTATTTCCAAGTTTTGTTCATACTACCCCACCATTTTTAACTCCTGAAAATCGAGATCAGAGCAGTATACTTCTGGAAACGCCAGCTCAACATTTCAGTGTCAATGGGCGAAAACGTATAGTTCTGAAAACACAGACTGTAATCTGTAATTTGCTTATGCTTATTATGTAGTCCTTCCCTAATTTGGATTGTACTCTTTATATCACTTATTCCCTGCCTGATTACCCTTTAAATAAATAAAACATATTACAGCGGACATAAGAGGAGATGCTTTTATGGCCCTTGTAGTGTTGCTTACCTGTATGCATTGTGGACCACCAGGGGGGCGTACACCCTCCCCATACCCGCACACAGCAGACACAAAGTCCAGTCTTGCCACATGGCACATGTTTATTTTAAGTGGGGAAGCACTTTTCCTTTGTTCCCCACTACGCAGCACAGTACAAGCATCAAAGAGCAGAGATAAGTACAGTTCTCTCTTCTCTTTCTCTATGTTTGCCTCCGCTACTCCTCAGCAAGCTTTGTCCTCTACCTCCTGGCTCTGGCTCCCAGAGTAGTGGCACCTGGCTCCTTTTATAGGGTACCAGGCAGTGGTCCAGGTATCCAGTGTTCTTGCTCTGGCTACACTACTGGGTGTGGCGGAAGCCAAATGTAGTAGGGCTGTGCAGGCTCTGCAGCACCCCCTGGTGGCACCCATGGAATCCAACAGGGTTGTAGCAAAATCCAGCTCCCAGCATGCCCTGCAGGAATCTTTGGTGCTGTAGCAACCCAGAGGGCTGCCCTCTATCCTCCCGGGGAAGGTAAAGCCCTGAAGACACTCTCTCCCTCGGCCCATCCATTATATAGGTGTCCCAGAAAGGCAAGGGCCCCGGCTGTCCGCCACAGCATCTAACTTGTACTTTTTACAGTTTGAATGCTGCATATGAGTTGAGACACAAAAATAACAGGATGGGCTTGGGGCTTTCCTGGAAAACCGTCTGGAGGTCAGCTGGACACGAATCATAGAACTATATCCTCCTCCTACATGACCTCTCAAACTGCCGACCAACTAGCTATATCCTGTGAAGAGCCCAGTCAGTATTTGCACAACAATCGCTACACGAGTTGCCGCAATAATGTTGGGTGAAAAAATCGAACAGCGAATTTCTTGCGAATTTTTTCTTTTGCCATAAAGCAGTACTTTGACTGACAAAAACATTCCTGTCTTCAATCATCCTCCCTATTTGCCCAATTTAACTCCCTGTGATTTTTACTTGTTCCCGAAAATCAAAAGTGACCTGAAGGGAACACATTGTTCTTCATTGGATAAAGTGAAGATAAAAATGGAAAGCATGTTGAAGAGCCTCAAGTAAGAAGACTCCCAGCACTGTTTCAATCAATGGAAGATACGTATGGAGCGGTGTAGAGATTCGAGAGGGGGAGTATATAGAAGATGACAATGTTTAGAATGTTGTAATTCAGCAATAAATATTTTATTTTTTTACCAATCCGGTTATTTTTGTGTCTCACCTCATATATACACAAAAGGAAAATAATTTACTGGTCGTTACAGTTTGCATAGTGATGCATGCATGCCCAGTGTAGGCAAACATCCATGTCAAATGCATTTTCAAGGAATTTTTTTAATGTGGATGAATCTCCTTTTGTAAACAATATGAAAACAGTAGTGTGAACAGAGATCATTTTTATTTATGAACACAGTTTATAAACAAAAACATAGTGCGGATGTAGCCTATTGTTACTGTTTAATAGCTTATCTCATCACCAAAGGACTGCTTCGTTATCTATAGTACATTAATGATTTGTGTGATGAAATGCATGTGTTCCAAATAACAATATATTTTTTAGCCCATACAGCTCTAGGTACCTGACTCCCTGATAAACAAGGCTTCAGTTGGGAGAGGTTTTTGCTGTTTCTGCGGCGGTGGGGCCAATGGTATAGTAGGCTGCTTGGGCTTATCAACACAATTACAAGACAAAAGATGCTGAATGGAGAGGTGCGAGCAGATTTAAGGTGGGCCAGATTCATAAGTTTTTTTGTAAGCTTTGGTAATTCTAGTGTTAAAATACCTTTGAATGTTTTGTGTGATCTTCAACTGCATTGAGTCTGTTAAATCTACTTCCACATTTCTTGTTAAACACTATAATTTGTCAATCATGAGTGCTGTCTTCATAGCTATGCTACTCTAGATAATCAATAGGGCTACTTCTTGAACACCTCTTCTTCTGGGTCCATGTGTAAGACTGCTGAATTTGAAGTACACTTCCTTTATGTTCATTAATAAGATTTAATTTGATTGTTCATGTGCCTGGTTTATGTTGCAAAGGATAACTGTAATTAAATCAGGACTGCGTAAACGTTGTCCCAGAGGGCAGGCTGTCTGACAATAAGAAGCTGAATTAAGTCTAAAATTATCCTCTTGCATAATTAAACTTCTTGTTTATGACAATTTTTCTTTTTCTTACTTTAGTCTTTAAAAAATAAAATATCACATTTTTTTTCTTGTTTTTGAGACCACTGCCTGCCTGCTTATAGTCTTGTCAGTTGGAGTCAGACCATCTCCTTTGAAAAGGCTGCTATTAACCAGGGGATTTCTGATGAGCACACATTGGTGTGAATAATAAAGTGTTAACAAGCGGGGTCTTTAACACCTGTTCTTGTCCACTCATCAAATGTGGTGTGCATAAATAAGTAAATATGTGATCAGACTGCAACATTGCAGGGGAAACACAATTCTGTGACACACAGCAGTAGAAACTCATGCTGAAATTTTCAGGAAGAAAATCATTCACCCTGTCAGGCATGTATGAATGCAAAAAGAAGGAAGAATGGGCAGATTTAGGTAAAGGGCTTAATCATAAATTAAGTTCAAAATACCTTATGATGACCATCACCTACAAAAATATTACCAAAACAATTTTAGTAATAATAATACATACGATTTATATAGCACCATTTTACTGAGAGCATGGGGGTGGCATAATGGTGCAGTGGTTAGTACTCCTGTCACATGGATCCAATGTAATGAGTTTCAATTCCGCAGCAAGTTGTCTGTGTGAAGTGTATCTATTTGTGTTCTCCTGCTTTCCTCCCACATCATCAGAGAGAGACATGTTAGGTTAATTGGTTACCCTTAATTGGCTCCAGCATGAGTGAGTGTGTGGGTGTGCACATAAGGGGGGCATAGTCTGGCACCTCATCCTGGCTTTTATGTTAATTTCTGACCAGATTTGATGTGGTATAACCCAACTCTGAACATGTCTGAGAGTGTATCTATATATGAGCTAGAAAATTAATAATAATAATAATAATAATAATAATAATAATAATAATAATAATGGGCGGCATGGTGGCACAGCGGTAGCGCTGCTGCCTCACAGTTAGGAGACCTGGGTTCACTTCCCGGGTCCTCCCTGTGTGGAGTTTGCATGTTCTCCCGTGTCTGTGTGGGTTTCCTCCGGGTGCTCCGGTTTCCTCCCACAGTCGAAAGGTTAGGTGCATTGGCGATCCTAAATTGTCCCTAGTGTGTGCTTGGTGTGTGGGCTGGCACCTTGTCCGGGGTTTGTTTCCTGCCTTGTGCCCTGTGTTGGCTGGGATTGGCTCCAGCAGACCCCCCGAGTCACTGTAGTTAGGATATAGTAGGTTGGATAATGGATGGATGGATAATAATAATACATTTTATTTATATAGTACCTTTCCCATACTTAAGGCACATAGTTAATGGTAGATGATTCACAGAATATTTCAAATATGTTGAGCCCAGGGAGGCAGGGCCACTTAATAATGCAGTTGAGAGACTGCCCCAGCTGTATAAAAGGAGAAGCTTCAGATTGCATTGAAACTTTGGCATCAAGTTTTTGGCTTTGATTTCTGTCTTTTTATTTTTATGATTCTTTTGTGTTTGGCTTTCACCCTGGCTTTCGTTTTAATGTACTGATTATTGTTTCTGAATTGGATTTCTTTTTTGCTAGGTTTCTTATTATTCCTATATTGTTTCTGTTTCTGTAATAAATAATCCGAGTTTTTCTGTTTGTCCCTGTGATTTATTGATTGTCATAGCAAAAGCTATTCTAACGGGAAACTGTAAACATTTTACTACGAATGGCATATCACGATCGCCTTTGGTGTGTAATGTTATTCGCTGAATATATACATCACCTTTCTTTTTGCCTGTTAAAATTTGCATCGCTTCTCCGAGATCATCAATATACACCCGACCGAATTGTGTACTCTTTGAAATTTAACTTGTCGTTCCTTTAACTGTTGTGGGACCACAGATTCTCATAGCATATGGTCCATTATTGTGTAAATCCACGTTTTGTCCATTGAATGATGCGAATGCAAAAAGACTTTGTTGTCTACTCTTTTTTTCAGACCTCAATTTGTCCTGCTATTTTTTCAATGACACCTGGTTCTGATGATTAATCACCTTTTGTTTGCGGTAATGCAATCTTTTCTTTGATACTGTAGTGACTGACATGATAAAGTGTCACAAAAGTTTTACTTGAACAATCGCTGACTTCCTAACCCCAAACACAACTTTCTAGCACCCTCTCCAACGACCCCCCTTACCACATCAAATCAATACCCCGCTATCAGTCGTCCATGCTGTACTCTGTTCGTTTTGGAGCTGTGCCCGGTTTGCCCACGGCATTGCAGACACGCGTTGTAGGCGCCTGCGTTCATTGATTTTATCTAGGCGGACTTGTGTTTGTATATCCGTCAGTCGAGCTCGTTCATTTTGAACCCGTGCCTGCTGTGCTTCCGCAGTTTCAGACGTGTGTTGTAGGCGCCTGCGTTCATTGATCTTATCCAGGTGGGCTCGTGTTTGTATCGTTGAGCTGTATTGTGTTTGAATTTGGTGTAAAGCGTTCAGCGGTTTGTACGATCCCAAGCAGCACATTATTCCTAACTTCACTCCGCAGTAGTGCCACTCACAATATGGCGGTGACGCCTGCGCCTTCACTCCGCAGTAGTGCCACTCACAATATGGCGGTGACGCCTGCGCCTTCACTCCGCAGTAGTGCCACTCACAATATGGCGGTGATGCCTGCGCCTTCCGTACTATGTTGGGTTTCACTATGCTGTGTAGGTGCCTTTGCCTTTCGCACTTTCCCGCGCCTTCCGTACCATCTTTGTGGACCTGTGGGGACTCCGTAGCCTCTTCCATTTGAATCTGGGCTGCAGCGCAGAATCCTCTTTTTTGTGTGGCTGTGTCGTTAGTCGTTAGCTATGGGCGCGTTGTTGCTTCATTTCTCATTCACGTCAGTTGAGCTCTTTCGTTTTTGGGCCGTGACTGCTTTGTGCGCGGTGGATACGACCTCGCTTGCGGTTTATAAGCCGTGCGCTGTACGCACCTGCGCAGTACGTCTCATGGTCCCATCGCCGTGTACCTGCGTCCATGCCATACGGTTACCTGCGTCCATGCCATCCGGTTTACCATTCTCGGTTAGTAATATGGATTAGTATATATATAATATTTAAAAACAGTCAATCCTTAGTATTTGTCAGCTTCGAAACTCATGGAATTTGGTTTTCATTGCAGTTTGACGAGAAATAATTGCTGCGGTAGCTGTTGTTTGTTTGGCACTCGTCATGCTTGCTAGAACTTGTATATGCCGAGACGCTGTGACACGCATGCCCCTTTCAGGCTAAACAATGGACCATACGTTAGTCTCAGTGTAGCTCTCACTCAGTGCATAAAACCCCGCTTGGTCCGCTGTATACTTTCCTGTGTGTGTGTGTGTGTGTGTGTGGTTTTTTTTTTTTTTTTTGCTCTGTTTCTTGTGCAAATAAGCACAGTATAATCTTGGGTCCTTAGAGGGTTGGTGATAACAGCCAACATAAAAGAAAATTATTTAGAACCATAATAGATCAGAAAAAAGAAAGAATACTATCTACGTGTCTGATCTTGTGATAAAGAACAGAATGCCAAGAACAACCATCTCCACCACTGTGAAAAATAAAGAGGCCATCAAAGCAGCTGATGTTGCTAAAGGAGTGAAAGCTGTGATGAAACAAAGATCACAGACACTAGAGGAAGTGGAAAAATTGTTGTTGATTTGGATAAATGAAAAACAGTTAGCTGGGGATAGCATTTTAGAGGCCATCATTTGTGAAAAAGCAAAACCGCTGAATGCTGATCTGTTGAAAAACAAAGCTGGAACGAGTGCTGATAGCATTGATGTGTTTTAAGTCAGTCATGGGTGGTTTGATAACTTTAAGAAGAGAAGTGGCATACATGGTGTGGTGAGACATAGAGAGACAGCCAGTGCGAAAAAAAAAAAAAAAGCTGCCGGTGAATTTGTACATGAGTTTAAGCACTGTGTAGAGGCTGAGGGTTTCATTCCCCAACCAACGTTCAATTGTGACAGGCTTGCTCTGGAAAAAAATGCCCAAGAGGACCTACATCACTCGAGAGGAGAAGGCATTACCAAGGCACAGGCCAATGAAGGACATGCTAACTCTGTTGTTGTGTGGGAATGCAAGTGGGGATTTAAAACCTAAACCTCTGCTAGTCTACCAGAATGAAAACCCGTGAGTTTTCAAGAAAAATCATGTGATAAAAAGCAAATTACGTATGATGTGGAGGGCTAATAGTAAAGTCACCAGGTGTTTCTTCATGGAGTTATCTGTGAAAAAATAATTACAGGAAAACAGATAATTCATTTACAGGAAAACAGATAATTAATTTCATGAGTTAACTGGGAGAATCAGGCAAAAGGCAAAACAACAGAAAATAAAAATAAACCAAAGTGACTGAAATCCAGACGAGAGGTAAAAATCAAGGTCAAAACACAGGCAATAAGTCGAAGACCAGGCAATACGAAAAGAGCAAATTCACAATAATTCAGAATGAAATTAAGGAGTTTATCTGCAGATCAGATATGGCACATAGCGAAGGCTGAGATTTTATGCCATTTGCTGCATTACGTCAAGGTTATGGCCCTGGAAACCATTCCCATAGAAACGCGGGTCATGACCCTGACAACAGTACACAATATGGCTTCTCTTAAAGGACACTGGTCCTAGGTGAGATACTATAATTCTTTACAAAAGTAAACTTCTTAGAAGTAGGATTTCCCAGCTAAGTTATTCCTTTTACCAAAGATCAGACAAGCTTAATATGCTGAAGTAAGCTCTTTTATAAAATAGCCAGGGTTATGTCACAGTATTATGATCGTGTTTTCACATTAACCAAGCAACGGGAGCTGAATCTTTAAAAAAACGAACATAATAGTGAGAAAATCAATGAAACCCTGGTAAACACACACACACACACACTCACCCACGCACACACATGCACACTCACACACACAGAGCCCGGCGGATGAGGAATTTTAGGTCTCTGAGCAGAACTGAAAATGGCCACTGGCACTAAAATGTAAATGTATTAATTGAGTTTAGACAATGGATGATTGAATGAAAAAACACAGCTTTACTTTCAATACATTTCTATGAAAACACTTTATTTTTTTATAGTGTGTACTTAGTTGCCTTTTCTATTACAGCTTCACATACAAAAAGTATATTAGTTTGTCAATTGGAAAATATTCTTTATATATATTCTGTTTAAAGTGCTTCTTTTTATCTTCTTTGTTCTTTTTACATTATCATTCATTGTTTTCCATTTTTTATAATAATGTTCTGTTCATTTATTATTTTTATGTATTGACCATTTTATTCTGTCCATCCATCCATCCATTTTCCAACCCGCTGAATCCTAACACAGGGTCACTGGGGTCTGCTGGAGCCAATCCCAGCCAACACAGGGCGCAAGGCAGGAACCAATCCCGGACAGGGCGCCAGCCCACCACAGGACACACACACCAAGCACACACTAGGGACAATTTAGGATCTCCAATGCACCTAACCTGCATGTCTTTGGACTGTGGGAGTAAACCAGAGTACCCGGAGGAAACCCACGCAGACACGGGGAGAACATGCAAACTCCACGCAGGGAGGACCCGGGAAGCGAACCTGGGTCTCCTAACTGCGAGGCAGCAGCGCTACCACTGCGCCACCGTGCCATGATCATTTAGTATCTGTGAGTGTCATGAAGTTCTCTCATGTTCCTTGTATTTTGTGTGTGTATCCCCCAAGAGTCAGGACCACCCATCATCATAATTAAGGGACTGCCCCAGGCCCTATAAATGCAAGCTGCTAACTCAAGTCCAGTGCAGTTCATTCAAATGCACTCTGATGTTAGGTGGAATTGTAAGTATCGTAATTGTAAATGCATGTTGTGATTTATGCTTTTTTGTTTTAGTTTTCCCCTTTTTAAGGATACTCTTTCATATTATGTTTTTAGGGATTTTTTTTATTTATTTAGATTGCCTCTTTTGCTCATTAACATCTTGTGTGTTTTGCTCTCTTTTTTGTTAATAAAAATCCTTTGTGGACTTGTCTTTGCACCAGTGGTGTTTACCCCATTCTCCCTGTGATAAGGAATTTTGAATTTAAAATCCTGACTTCCCTTCTGAGGCTCAGGCAGACCTGAAGCCTACTAGTTGTTTGTGGTCAGGCTTGCCTCTGGGTGAGATTTATTTTGTGGGCTACTTTGGAGGCCTCACCCCTTTGTTATTTTGGCTGCCACAGCAATCATAACACATGCATGCTGCACATACAGTAAAAGCATACTGTACATATTATTATATGGATATGTGGGGTTTGTGTCAAGATGGAATAGTGTTCCATGCAATGTTAGTTCCAGCCTGGCATCTAATATTCCTGGGATAGACTGTGGCTAACTGCAACCTTACAATGAAGATAGTGGATTCAGAGCAGAGGTGGATGTTACTTGTATACCCTCTGGTTGAAAGGCAGCCCATAGATAATTATTTCCAACAGGACTTATTTCTTAACAGGACAGTCATTATTTCTGATTTAGATCTATGACTCCATTCATATTAAGGGGGTATTAAAATTGAATTATGATATAATATAATACCTAGCTAGTAAGGATCTACCAAAGGTGAAATGTGCATTAAATTGGCACAGTAAAAAAATATGTTATCTGTAAAAGCCAATGTGGCTGTGATAATAGTGTCGGTGGTAAGACTGACATTTAATTGATAGCTGTTCCTCTAGAATTCACTTGAAACTTTAACTTGGAGACTGGGGGACCGCAATACAGACACAGATATATAAGGATTTTCTCAGCCTGCCAATTGAAGGGCCAGCAACTCCATCGACACAGCAAGAGCAGACTTCCATGTTTAGTTAAGACCTGCACCACTGTCTACGGTCCTCTATTACATATGTCAATTCAAAACTCGATGTTGTTCAGAATGAGGGTAGCATTTAAAGGATACACTGTTTATTAAATAAGATACATAACAAACTACAGGGGCCTGTAGATAATGTGTGTGTGCTTGTGAATTGTTAATGCTAGGCACATGTGGAGCTGGAACAACACTTGACTTTGAAATATTTGATGAACAGACATATCACAATGCATTAAGCAAACAAGAATATCCCTGGCATGCATGAGATTTTTTTCTTCTGGAGATGGAAACAGTTTGGTTCTTACTTAAGACAGCCAATGCTGCTGAATAATTCACTGTTGTTACATGCTGGGAAATCTAAAGACAAATGACTCCTGGTAAGTAATATGTGACAAAAGAGCTAAATGAGGTTTGCTGTAGCAGACAGCTGAGATATTGCATCTTTTTATAATAAGCCAACAGCAAAGAGCTATGCATGTGAACAAGTGAATATTCAATTCAACATATTTACTTATGTCATTAAACACATTAAAAGATCTTCTACTGCTACTGAAGGAGGGTGCACGCTGAATAAACTGATGAAGAGTAAATTGATTTGGCGCATTGCATTCACACTATTCATTTTATTTCAGTAAAACAATCAAATGTTGTCACCACTGCCTTATGTCTCTTGGGACATGGGTTCATTTTCTGACGTGGCCACTGCCTGTGTGGAGTTCATGTGTTTTTTTCTTTGTTAGTTCAAAACTTATGTGCATTATGTTACCAACTTTAAAATGGCTCCATTTTAGTGAGTGTGGGTGTGTACATGAGAGTGCCTTAAGATGGAATCACATTCAGTCTTCTCCTAGATACATCTGGGACAGGCTCTGACCCAAACGGACTACTACAGAAAAATAAAATGGAATAACTTAAAGGTCTAAAGGAAGAGAAGACCTGCCCATTCAATTCAGGGGTCTTCTATAGGGTATAATGAGAACTGTGAAGGAGTTCACTTATAGTCAAATAGACAAAAGTGACTGCGTCCTAAAAAAGCAATGAGCTATCAAGGAACAGTCCAGTGTATAATGTATGAAGCCTGAAGTCCAAATATCAAAGAAACACTTTCATAAAAGGTACAAATATAACAGAACAAGTGTGCTTCTATAGTTTATGCCTACATTTTGTAACATTTATTACTAAAATACTAAAAGTTTCTGTTTTCACAATGTGTTTACACAGGTTACTGTAGAAACAGAACACACATGAAATGCATGTGTTCCAAATAACGATCTATTATTTCCAGTCTAAAACTCCACTTCACTCCCAGATAATCAATCAAGGCATGAGCTGGGAGAAGTTCGTACACATTCTAAGTCGGTTGGGGCATGGAATAGCCAGCTGCTTGCAGCTTGTCTTTATCGGCACATTTAGAAGACAAAAGACGCTGATGGAGAGGTGAGAATGGTTATAAGGTGGGCCGGATCTATGAGTTTTTTACGTAGACTCTGGTAATTCTAGTGTTAATTTCTTACTGTTTTGTCTGCTCCTACAGCCACTTGTGCCTGATTGACGTCTTAAAGAGGGCCAACTGCCTACGTACGGGTGAGTCTTCCCCTTTTTTCCCAATAAGGAATTGCTGTTTCTGTTACTTATTAACTATTTGTCGCTACGACGGTGGTTATTTGCTTACAGATGCTGCTTACTGCCCTGCCTTGCTGATGCTAATTTGAATACAAATAACAAAAACAAGTACATGTAACAAGTAACAAGTAACAAATAATATTTCCAAATGCACTCCCAAACACCCAGCTGCTTTTGCTCCTGTGCAGGTGAAAAATAAAGCAAAAAACCCTTCTAAAGAGAAAAAAAGCTTTACTAATTCCTCTATGTCTCCTTTGTAGCAACCAAAACACAAGTTTATGGGAGCAAAATGTAGTTTTTAATTAACTCTCACATTTAATTAACTCCCATATTGTCATGACTCTTTTATGTTTATCAAATTGAAAAATGTCTTTCTTTTACTGTGTATTCAAAGCACTGTAGTTGTGGATTAGTGCATGTGCTCAGAGTCTGTACTCAGTGAAGAGCGCTACACAAAAATAAACTGAACTGAATGGAATTAAATACAAGAGACTTAAAGAGTAATGACTCCATAAGTGTACATTAGCTGCACTGTAATTAACGCTGAGATGTTTTAAAGTGATTCATAGCTTACTGTGCACATTAAACATTTAACTAGCTTTAATCTAATGAGATTGAGAGATGGGGAACATTTCTGGAGACATCATGGTTTGCCTTGATCATGATTTTAAAGCCACTGGTTTGCAGTTGGTTAAGTGCAAATTATGTTGTGGAAACTAAAAAAGTGCCAAAGAGGACTGATAAAAAATGAGGTGTTTATTAAAAATGGAGCAAAAATGTATTCAGCTTTAGCTAAAAGAGAAAAATAGAAAGCAACTTTAAAAATTCTAAAAGGAATGAAAACAATCAATTAATACTCCGGAATGACCTGCACCGGTGGTAAATGTATATATTTAAGAACATACTAGAAAATACTTAGTGTTACATAAGTCATGGGTAATACTTTAGTGGAAGAGTGTTAAAAGTAGCACCTAGGGTACTTTTATGCATTAATCTGTCTATTAAACATCATTCATCCTTTCATGATTAAACCCATGCAACTGGCAGCATTGGCAGTAAGACTGGAACCATCCCTGGTAAGAAGCCAATATTTCATAAGCCTCAACATTCCCTAACATTCCCTGGCCTGTCCGTTTGACTGCAATTTTTGTCACAAGTATTGAACCTTGTTTATTTGGTTTTTGACTTTCTGGTTACGAAGCACCGCTTGTTCCTTTCTTAACCATTCATCTCCCGATTCCTTTTCTATCTAAATTTTGATGCTATCCCATGCAATCAGCATATTTGCATACTTTGAACAATTAGCTCTAAATTTAATCTACCAGCTACACTCTTTTTCGTCTCTTTATAAATGAAAAAAGTCGGAATTAGTGTAACCCACCCTAATTCAGGGTGTTCATGAGAAAGGTTATCAATTATTTCATAAGGTAAAAGTAAATAATAAATAAAGAAATATTGAATCAGATATTTGAAATATTTCAAAATTTCAAGTTTAAACATTCTCAATTGTAATAGACATTTGTCATTATTTACCCCTGATCGAAGTCCACAGAGGGCTAGATCCCTAGTAAAGGGTCAAAAATAACACCATATTTGGAATCACTGACTTTGAAATAGTGTAGAATAAAACCACACATGCTCATGTTTAAACTGTCATTTTTAACCTTCTGGGAGTGGCTTTTAAAGGGCTAGGACCACCAGTAATGAATAAAATACGTAAAATGTGATCGTATTTATAATCAGCAACCCCAAAATAGCATAAAATGACACTCCAACTGTTTATATTTCTGATCTCCATTTTTGTGAAAAAGTGTAACTTTGAGCCCTTGAGAACTCCTGTAGTTGGTTTATGAGGCCTGCACAACTTTAAGTTCTTCAAATCATATTTGCTGAAGACAATTATTTTTTTTAGTCATAAATGTTTAATTTAATGTACAAAACTTGGTTCAAAATATTTGGGTCTTGCATAACTAGACATCAAGGCAAGTCAACGGTACATCATAAATGGGGGTTTTCTCCCATTAGAGAGTCATAAGGGGCTAGAGATAATAAAAACAGAAATGATTTCAAAGCATTCATATGTAATTCTTACAAACATAAAAATTTGTTAAAAGCAACCTACCTAAATTTTCTGCAACTTTCGCTGATTTCTGTTCCAGAGGCAATAATGTTTGGAGTCAATGAAGAGTCAAACAGCATCTCCAATATCCATCCATCCATCCATTTTCTAACCCGCTGAATCCGAACACAGGGTCACGGGGGTCTGCTGGAGCCAATCCCAGCCAACACAGGGCACAAAGCCAGAACCAATCCCGGGCAGGGTGCCAACCCACACTGCAGGACACACACAAACACACCCACACACCAAGCACACACTAGGGCCAATGTAGAATCGCCAATCCACCTAACCTGCATGTTTTTGGACTGTGGGAGGAAACCGGAGCACCCGGAGGAAACCCATGCAGACACGGGGAGAACATGCAAACTCCACGCAGGGAAGACCCGGGAAGCAAACCCAGGTCTCCTAACTGCGAGGCAGCAGCGCTACCACTGTGCCACCGTGCCGCCCATCTCGAGTATATATTTAAAAATATTCAAGGAAGCTAACCTTTACTGATCTCAGGGAAAGATGGGAAAGGGATTCCTCAATTAAAATTTTAGAAAAGGGACAGAATTCAGCAATTTATAAAATGTATAGTTTAATTGGTGTCAAACATGGCCATTGTTCAAGTGAAGAGTTTGCATTGATCATGTAGATCTCGTTTAAAATGTACCTAGGACAAGATCTGCCTTGTCAGAGGTCATCAAGAGTTTGCACTGGTAGGCCACAGGTTTTGGAAAGGGCTACACCTAAACCATTATTGACAAATATTTTTGTATACCACTTAGAGAGCCTTGGATTTAATGCACTAACATCAGCGTTTGGAGTGTCACCAGATGGGACTCTGCTTGCATTGCTCTCTTTGTCGAGTGGGAGCTGAATGTCGAGTTTTCTTTTTGATTGTTTTTGAAGCATATGTTGCTCTCATTTGTCTAATTGAGGTGCACTCTGTTATAATGCTTTGTTTATAAATAACATTTAAAAAGTAGTAAATAGTGAAGTGGTTTTAGAGGACCCACTAAACGGTACAAAGAAAGGTACGAACAGAGGACCTAAAGTAAAGACAACAGAGAACAGTGCAGACATATTTACTCAAGGACAGCAGAAGAGGAGGCACTTTAGTTTGAATTAAGAGGGTGAATGCCAATGAATGGAAGCCACAAAGCAAAGGAAACACAGAATCGTGAAAAGATTAAAGCATAAGAAGCTTGAAAAAGAAGAGGAGACCATTCATTCCATTAAGCTTGTTTGCTTAGCTAATATTGTTCCAGTATCTTGTGCAGATATTTTTCAAATGTTCATTTTGAATTCCCAGAAGTCTTTGTGCAAAGAAGTGTACTTTCCAAATTCAGCGTTAAAGGATCGAGTTAATCTCACTGGAAGAATGTTCTTGTGTCCTCTTCATTTCCTCATTATTATCAGTATAGTTAGAATGGTTGAGGACAGTACTGGCCATTCTTCCTAAAGATTAGAAACCATGAAATCAATACAAAGCTGTATTTATATGTCTTCTGGAAACATTGGCTAGTAAGATGACAATTCAGCATTGCAGATATAAATGTGAAGGTGTTAGAAAGAGCTCACCTGCAGTACAGTTAATAGACTGTTAGTGTTCACCTATTAGGCTCCCATGACATTCATCCATCTATCCATTTTCTAAACCTCTTATGAACTTCAGGGTAGCAGGGAGCATATGCCTATATTATAGCAGTGGGCACAAGGTGGAAACCAGCCCTGGAGAAGGTGTCAGAACACTCAATGAGAAATGACCGATATCAGGTTTTCAAGTAACACTAACCCATCGGTCTTTGGAATATGGGAGGAGAATCCTAACATCAGAAGGCAGACCCATGTAGACATGCAGGGAATGTGCAAAGAACACACAGACAGTCCTTCGGATCCCTGGACGTCTTTCAAAAAGACTAGGGTGTTTCCTGATGTCCTGGCTAGATAATACGCCACAGCCTGGTCATTCTGACCCCCTAATCATCCTCATGCCCTTATTGGCTACCAATCTCTCACACCCTTTCAACACCTAAACAGTTAACTTGTGGTGAGTGTAGTGGCACAAGAATGGCTGCTTTCACTTCATCCAGGTGGATTCAACACATTGGTGATGGTTGAAGTGGTTCTTCACTGTCTGCGTACAGCATTTTGGTTAGAGTGCTGCTATAAAAACATAATTAATTAATTTAGACAGCTCCAGGCCCAACTGTCATTATGTCTTATACAAGGGAGATGGGAAAACAGCAGTTGACTGACAGCTGACTACAGACTAGCAAATCTAGAAGTGATCTGGAAGTTGAGTGCTCAAGAAAACAACTCAGCCAGATAAGAATAGCTTGTATGCCAAAAGACGAAAGGCAGGAACATTTTAGAACATATTGATGCTGGGTTTGCTAGCTGTGCTACCTGTCTAAGATGGGTTAAAATCTAAATAAATCAACATAGACATTAGTGTTACCATTTGTAGCTACCCTTCTATTGAAATGTATTTTTAATGCATTTGGTAATATAATGCATTGCACTTATAATTCCAACAGATGGCACATCATAAACATTTGTAGTAATTCATGTAATTGTAGTATTCATGACTATGCTTGTTATGCAGCAATGGTTGGAATGACAAAAGCAATGCATATGTCTCTGTTATTTGCCATTTGGTATGGGATTTGTAAAAGTGGTGTTAATGTTTGTGATGCTCTGTCTGTTGGAATATCAAAGACTTAGCAATCTGACAGACACACAGACACTTATCACTTTATTAAGGTGAGTGGCACCAAGGGACATCACTGGGGCACAGCGAGCAGCACTGGTTCCTCGTGACTGTAGGTAACTTGAGTTAATCATATAGCCTGGTCACCCGCTGTGTGAAGCTTACACCTTCTTTCTGTGATTGCTATCCTGGTTAATTCTAACATTCTAAAAGCTAATGGACAGTATTCCCTTTTGGGTTGTCTCCTGCCTTGCACGTCCTGCTGTGTTGGATAGGCTTCATCTTCCTGAAGATTCAGGAAATGTATGGATGAACACATAGTGGATCAGACAACACTTTGGTTTTTATTGTCTGTGTATCATATGTGCTTAGCTTGCTTGCTTATAGGTGAGTAGTTATAAAAATAAAAACCCAAACTAATCAGGTGCCACGTGTATTTTTGCAGTGATGTGCTTTGGTTGACAGGGGTCACCCTGTAGCAATAAACGGGAGACTTCAACCACTAAGGGACAAGCCTTAAACGCGGAAATAGCACCAGCACTTTGGCCATTAACCAAATGTCAATCCATGTGACTGATGGCCCCTTTGAGGCACTCCGCTCTGCATCTCTTAAGTATCTCATTAATATCTGTAATCAGCTGCCTTTCTTGGGACCCATATTGTGTCAATTTAAAAGTAAGTACACAAATATGCACACATAATAGAAGCCACAATTTATTTGCAAAACTGAGCAGATGTGCAGCAGACAAATAGAACCAATTAAGACTGTTGCAAAAAGTGTTTTTTCATTTGGTTATAATTTAAGCTTTTTTTCTGAATAAGTGAACACTAAAATGACAGTCTCTAAGAAATAAGCATGGAAATGTCTTACTGTACCTACAGTATATGTAGAGAATAAGTGGAGAACTTCATTCAAAAATTGATGAAGTGTAAGTGCAACGGTTTCGTTAGGTTACATTTTATTACATGAACAGCTCATTAAAGCAATGCATTTCCAATAGAAACTTTTTACTTCTGATGATACTAACAGTTAGTGCAACTGGCAGACTTAGCAAAAGAGAGAAATGCTATTTAAAAAACACAAGCTTCTCATCTATACTAATAAACAGCAACCACACACTAAAACTGATAAGCATGGGATGGACACATGAACGTCATGCAGGTCACATTTGGCTACAATTGCCATTTTTTATAGTCTTTTTACTGCATTGTGTAGTTTTGATTCATCAAAGATTATTGAAGAAAGCGGGTATCACTGTGGAGCGATGATTAACATGGGCACCTCACAATACCGGAAGAGTCGTTTAGAAGTCCCAGTGTGGTCACTGCCTGTTTAATGTTGGTCCTTTTCAGCAGTGCAGTGCAGTGTAAGATGCTTGTATGGTTTGAATGATCCTTTAGTCCAGGCTATGCTACTCTTCCACATTGGTTTCAGCTACGGCATGCAGTCAGATTGGACTGGGGATTCTAACAGGAGGCTGTTTTATATTGTGAGTGCAGGCTAAATGTACTAGTAGATCTTTTACAAGTTCTACTGTGACTGATGTTCTGGTAATTCACCTTTCGTGCTACCAATATGAGGTTAATCAGTAAAACAGCTTTGGTGGGGAAAGGCATGAAGGGACAGTTTTTTGAGCTCTGGCCTGATTTCTGGTAACACTTTTTAGTTCAAGTACTTCAAAATGCATCTATTACTCATTTATTATTATATTACTAGTACTTACATCAGTAAAGTGTTTATTCATTTCTGCGATGTGATCTACTAACAGAACTTCACTTTGGAGTGATCTGAGGTGGCTTCACTGAGACACATTTCTCTTGATATTCCATATTTAGTACAAGACCTGTGAATCCTTCATATTAACAAGAAATTTCACCATCATGTCAACATGCCACACTGCACAGAGATGAATAACCGATCTACTGATGTTTTATAAGTGTTATGAAGAGGCCTTTGTTAACATAAAAATAAATGAGAGTCATTTTGCGATACCTAAAGCGTTACCTGATTTCCCAGTTTGTTTAGATAGATGCAAACAGGCCAATTGTACTCCAGTTTGACCAACAATCAGAATTTAAAAATGGTGGTCTTGAGATGGTACCAAGCAAACCATGGAGGGATTCGAGTTGAGGTGTGAATGTGATCCGACAGTAAATACACACTTGTATACAAGTTTTCATAGAACACCCCACATACTGTAAGTACCGTTTAATCAGAGCAATCCTAGCCTCAGAGCCTCCTCCTCCATCTCAGGATCAGATAAAAAAGGGTTTAAATTCACTTGTGACTGGGTAGATCAAACCACATACAGAGCTGATGAGACACAAATGTCCTGTGTGAACGACGATTAAAACCCTGTTGTGATGTGAGATTTTGCATATAACTTGATAAATATTTTGTATGTCTTTATTTGTAATTTAGGCAAAGCAATGTAATTTAGTGTTACTTTGGTGAGAGGCATTTGTGTTTGCCCCCCCTTTTACGACTGAGTTTGTTTGAATTTTACAACAGAGTTGTGCTTTAAACCAGTTTGGCGAGTGTTTCTCTGCTAAAGTCTTTCAACCGCACGCAAGGAAGCCAAGTTAGTTTAACATATGGTCTTGGGGGGTGGCAGGTTTTAAGATGTTGTATTCCCCCATTGGTCTGAAGTATGGCTGTTTGGAATTAGCTTGGATCAGAAGCTTTTAAGTATCATGATGTCCTATTGGCTCTAGGGGTTGGACAGAGAATCTATAAATCTTCTTGCTCCACCACATTCTCTCTCTCTTACTAACCAACAACTGATGAAGACCATTACACAATGAACTGAAAGGACAACACAATGGTGACCACAGTTCAGCAGCCATATTGGAACAGGTATATGGCCTGTTCTGAAGAAAGCTGAATGATGCTTTAACTAGAGACATTTTAAATAACTATAAGTCTGTGTGCCGCCTGAAACTACACATCACCATTTAATCAGGTTGTATGGTTACCAATATTCAAATGTACTTTGCATATTGTTATTATTTATGAATATTACCAATAATACATTGTTTTATGTGTAACTTAATTCCTGCTTGTCTTTTTACTACATCTAATTGCATATAGATATAGAAGGGAAGGTGGGGATAAGTTATATACTGTAATACCTTACAAACAGTGGTAAGTCTGTGAGATTAGGCATTTTGACAAAGGCTACATATTAATAATACAATAGGGGAAAGCAGAGCAATATATTACTCTACCAAGACAAAACAAACCCTAATCTGCACCACAAGAGTGGTGTTTGCGCAGATCTCAAAAGTGATCGGAATTGGGTCAGGATGTGGACACAAGAGACACATTACCTTTGATACTATGAAGTAAATGTTAATTAGACATACTAAAGTCAGCCTTATTAACACATATATGCAGGCCTAAAGACAGTAGACATGTGATTTGAGTTGTGATTTTCATATAGTAGGCTGCTGGAGACTAAATGCACAACATCATACTGCACGCTGAAATTAAATTAATCAGATATGTTCACTGTCTAAATGAAACTGAAGCTCTCATAAGAGCTTGGTGACTTCTGTACAGTCGTCGAGATGAAGTATATCCTTTCCAGTGCATGCAAAATAACGCATCATTTTCATGTCCTCTTCTAGTTATCAGATAATATGCATTCTACTCACACAACTGTATTAGCTCAACAAACCACATAGTTATTGAAATTGCAGTGGTGCACAAGTACAGCTCTTGTCAACCCTTCATGATGATTTTCCAGGAAAATACAATTTCTGCCCAATTAAAGAAATCCATGACATGTCCGTGGAGTGTTTATTGATACTTCTGGTTCACTTGAAAGCTTGCTATGTGAAACACAACAGAACAAAGTAAAGATTATAACAAAGGAGATGATCATCTTCTTATTCAGCACAAAGCAAACAGACTATGGCTGTGAAAAAGCCTTAAGGAACCTAAGTGTTGACAGCATAACCTTGCCCTGGCCTAATGTCCTAGTCTTTTCTTAGGAGACTTCTGTCTAAGATGTTGTAACAATGAGCAATCCCAGAAAGCACTGCATACTTAATATAACTGTCTAGACAAAACTTTAGCCAGCTTTAACTAAATGTGTTTTGTGTTTAGGCCCACAAGTCTGCAATAGTAAAAGAAAACATATTTTCTCCCACACTCATTTAGTATTTCATGATCATGTAGTACTTTAACTGTTGCTAAAAGAATGTAGTCATTTCTCTCCTATTGCATGGGAAGGGTTATAGTGATATCTACAAATAAATGCCCTGAAGACTGGTTTCTGCTAAAAAATAATAATAAACACACACACACACACTTTCTCTTGAATATAAAAAATGAAAAGCACCCAAAACATCAGCCCATCCACCTACTCATGTAAAATAATTTCATCAATAATAAGAAAAAATACAAGCTTATGCATCACTCAGCAGACATTTCATTCTTCAATCCAAACCCAAACCGCAATGTACAGAACTTTGATATAACTCTGTAGTGAATAAGTATGAAGACAGTGAGAAGAAAAAAGAAATATATAAATGTAAATAAAAACATTTCTCATATTTTAATAGTAGCTACCTAATGCTGGAGTGCTTTGGAGCTCAGAAGAGTTGATGACAAAGAAAGAAAATCCCTTATTTAAAGTCTTATTGTTGCCAACAAGATGCATCAAGACCAAGAAAATGAAGATGCATGAATCCTAGTAGTAATTTAAACTCCTTAAGCCCATTGCCCAAACTTAAATTTTGCCCATCTGTTTAAGAAGCTTTTGTTTTCTTTCTTGACTGTAGCGGAGCATACCAACTGTCACTTCTTCAAAGTTCCCATTAGCTTGTGAACACAATGCTGTACCCCCAATCCATCTTTAAATTGGTTCACCAAATCGTTCAAAACAAACTGCCACGTCCTCCTTAAGTCCTGCTTCTGTCATCTTTTTTCTTAATCACTTTTTTTTACTATTATTCTTCTTGTTGTGTATTTATGTTATTGTTACGTATTTAGACCATTTATTATGGTCTACAAAGCCTTAAATAATCTCACTCCATCTTATATTTCGGAATGTCTGACACCTTACACTCCAAATCGTAACCTCAGATCCTCAAATGAGTGTCTGCTTAGAATTCCAAGAGCTAAACTTAAAAGAAGTGGTGATGCGTCCTTCTGCTGTTCTGCACCTAAAATCTGGAATAGCTTGCCAATAGGAATTCGCCAGGCTAATACAGTGGAGCACTTTAAAACACTACTGAAAACACATTACTTTAACATGGCCTTCTCATAGCTTTATTTTAGTTTAATCCTGATGCTCTGTATATTCAACTAATTATCATTATTATTCATGATGGCTTCAAAATCCATACTAACCCCTACTTTCTCTTCTGTTCTTTTTCTGGTTTTCTGTGGTGGCGATCTGAGCCACCACCACCTATTCAAAGCACAGTGATGTCCCTACATTGATGGATTACACGGCCAGAAGTCCACATGACCATCATCATCAAGTTCTTCCATGAGAACCCTAAATATAATGAGGACTGAATGAGGTCATTTATGTTAGGTAGAATGCCTAGAGGGGGCTGGGTGGTCTCATGGCCTCAGAACTCCTGCAGATTTTATTTTTTTCTCCAGCCATCTGGAGTTTTTTTTGTTTTTTCTGTTCTCCCTGGACATCGGACCTTACTTTTATTCTATGTTAATTAGTGTTCCCTTATTTTAATTCTTATTTATTTTGTCTTTTTTTCTCTTTCTTCATCATGTAAAGTGCTTTGAGCTACATTGTTTGTATGAAAATGTGCTATAGAAATAAATGTTGTTGTTGTTCTTCTTCTTCTTTAACATCTACACCCAGCTCACCAAGAAAAATAATGACCCACATGCCCTCTCTTCATGTGTCCTATTCGCGTACCCCTGCCACTCTTTTTGTCTTTTTCTTTTGCACTTTATCAACTGACCAATCCCAAGCATAACTGCCTTGAGGAACAGAAACTAGTCTACTAACAAACATATTCCTTTCCTTTAACAGTAAATCAGTTTCCTCTGAGCTGATGTAAATATAAATCGAAAAATGATGTTATCTGTTGTAACAGTTGGGGCCGCTAGTGCTCCCTTGAACCCTCAGGTACCACGCCAAACACCAGGTAAAAGTATAACTTTTCTTATTTTTATTATAAATACGTGCACAAAGCACCCTCCACTCCACACTACTCATACAATACAATAATCACTACAATAACCAATCCTCCTCTCCCAGACACTTAGCCACCCTTCCTCCCAGCTCAGCTCAGTCTCTGGGCTTTCCCACAGTCCTTTTATATCCCCTGACCCGGAAGTGGTTCCAGCCCAACAATCCATAAGTCCTCATCATTTCTGGGTTCAGATTAAAAGTCCTTTTCTTCAACCCGGAAGCACGTCGTTCCTTCCGGTCATGTGATCATGACACAGTTCCGGGTTATAGGGCACGTAGCACTCTGTAAGCCTCCCTACAGCGGCTCCTGGTGGTCCCCACGGTATCCAGCAGGGTTGTTTATAAAAACTACAATGTCCATAATGCCCTGCTGGAATTTGGGGACCTTCCATGCTGCTGGGAGGGCTCCATCTGGCAGCTTGGAGGTGTGGACCGGAATATTTGGCCGGCCATCCCTCACACTGTATGTAAAATAAATAATATTTGGACAAACACTGTAGATATTTTTTTAATAACAAAGATTCAAATACTGCGGTGGATTGGCACCCTGCCCAGGATTGTTTCCTGCCTTGTGCCCTGTGTTGGCTGGGATTGGCTCCAGCAGACCCCCGTGACCCTGTGTTCGGATTCAGCGGGTTGGAAAATGGATGGATGGATGGATTCAAATAACCTTCTAGGGTGTTACAATAATACAACCTGTCTTGTCAACGTGTTACATTCAATGTTACGACGACTACTGCTACAACATTTATCAATCCTGAACTTTTCCTTCTTTTTCAGTGTCATCAGGAGCCACGCAAAACAAGGATACGCCTGGTTGCTCTTTTGTTTCTATGTTGTATTGTGTTTCTGACACAGTGATGCCACAAATGCTTCTTACTTGATTTTCATAATCAATTGTTTATTAAAATCACCCTGTATTGCCTATAAGGTCTGTACTCAAAGCATGATGGCTCTTTCTGCCACTTTTAGGCTCTCAGTCACTTCGTGCATAGTTGTCCAGGCATCATTTGTTTTCTGCATCACGCAAACTTTATTCTAAATGGAACAACAATGAAGTTCAAACATTTGGTGGCAGTGCTGCGTATTGGAAAAAAAACAAATAAGGTGGAAGAAAATGGGGTCCTGCATGGTGTAAAATGGTGCAGAGAAAACATAAAAAAAATCACTCCCCTGACAGACTAATGGTCAGCAACAAAAGTGAAGGAAGAACTCAGGGGTATCCATTTACTAGTAACATCACAGCTCCCATGTGACTTTAAGAGACGCATCTCTGAAAAGTGAATTGTTTTTTCTTTAAATGGCTGATCTTAGCTTTTCACTTTTCTCTAGAGTGGAATGTAAAGATAAAGGGAATTAGACCTGCTTGTTACTAACAATGGTGAATTTTGCAACATGATTTTGATTTCGGATATCGATGAGGGCTCAGAGTGCATGCACTACAAATGAAGTCACAGGAACCACAGCCAAAAGCACACAAAGGGATAAATGAGTGTCTCTTTGTGCAAGTGTATGGGAATTAGAGATTTACTGTTCTCTTCAATGAGTACATGGATGAGTCCATGAGGTGAAAGGGGAGTGACTTGTGGCCAGTCATGGCCACAAAACAGTTCATTACATTGTTGTAATGACCCAGATTTGGCTGAATGGCAACAAAGATGGGGTCCAGAATGTCCTTATCATAAGTGATTTCACAGGCCCAAAAATTGAAAGTACAAGGAGTCTTTAGAGATAAAGGAGGGCTCCTTTACTAGAATGAAAGGGGCTTAGCTTCTCACTCTTCTCTGGAGAGGGGAACATAAGCACAAGGTAACAAGCCTCAATTTTGCAACTGGACCAACATACACCAGGGTGATAAAGCAAACAATTTTATGCATGACAGATAGACAATGAGCCCCCTGCAATAAAGAGTATAATTTTATGTTTTAGCCAGAGTTTATTCCCTGGATTTTGTGTATTTTCTGTTTTATTGTTGTTTCTGAATGACTGCTTTTCATGTCTTTATGTAATTTCTGCTAGGTTATTTGTGAACTACTGTATATCTTTACTTGTTTCGCCATTACTTATGTTTTGTGTGCGAAACCCCAGGAAGCAGGGCCACCCTAATGTTACTACTACTGGATCCTTCCTCTGCTGTTATATTGAAGGTCTCAGTAGTGAATCACTGAAAACTGTTCAGAGATTACTGTGAGTATTGTTTTCTCTTTGATTTTTCTGTTCTTTAATTTTTTTAATTATTTGTTGCTGTTCTTGGATTCCTGATTGTAGGATTTCTTATCGGGACTGGTTTTCTTTGGATTTCCTTTTCATGATAGTCTTTGTTGTTCTTTTAGTATTTTATGCTCCTTTTTGTCAGATACAAAATAAAATCTTCAATTTATAAAGTTTCATTTTTTGGACGAGTCTCCTCTAGTCAGAGGTTTTACAGTTCTTCTCCCTAGAGGGACATGTCTTTCTATAGTTTGGGACATTTAAGACATATTGTGAACTATAAAAAGAGTTCTTCATTTTTGTTCTGTGTAGGCAGGAGTCTGCCAGTGGTGTTTATGGTGTGGCTGCCTGTGGTGAGACCTTACCTGGAAAGGCTAGATAAAGTCCTGGCCTGCTTTGTGCAACTCTATAGAGGCCTTGTGGCCCTTTCACCATGTTCATGAGTAAAATAACACAAAGTTAACTGGATGGAGAATATGACAGGGGTCAGAGAAAACACTAGTGGCTTTCAAAATGAAGAGAGAATGAATGAAAGCAATCTGTGGCACCTCTGCACGAGAACCACCTTTTTCTACCTTCTCATATGTACACGGTTTTTAATGTCTGGAAAACATTCTGAATTAAATCACTTAGAGATCTGTACATAGAAAACATCTTTCCATCTTACGAACAATAACACTCCAAATCTAACTATTCAGCATCACATTTCTTTCACTACCTTCAAATTAGAACTTTCTTAAATAAAACCTGCCCAATTTTCCTCACCTCCCACCTACCTCGAAAAAATATTGATCAGTCTTGAGGACTGAGTCAGCATCTCCGCAATATATAAAAACATTTTAAAGTCCCTCCCTTTCAAAGATTCAAGTGTACAGTAGGAAAAGGATCTCTCACTCAACATCTCAGAAAAGGAGTGGAAGGCAGCAATGCACAGAATTCACTCGAGCTCCCTATGTACAAAGCATGTAATTATTCAACTTAAAATTATATATTGAGCGGATCTCTCTCATTTAAAATTGTCCAAAATGTTTCCAGGGCAAGATCCAACCTGCAAACGCTGCAATCAAATTCCAGCCTCACTAGGCCACATGTTTTGGGCCTACACTAAATTAACATCATTCTGGACCAAAATTTTTAAGTGCCTTTCAGACAGCCTTGGAGTCACAATCCCTCCTAACCCATTAACAGCCATGTTTGGTGTACTTCCAGGTGGGCTTAAAGTGGAGAAGGACAAACAAGCTGTAATTGCCTTTACGACACTATTGGAACATAGCCTCATCTTGTTCAACTGAAAGAATCTTAACTCTCCTATTTTAAGTTAGTGGGTAACTGATGTTATATATTATCTGAAATTGGAAAAAATCTAATTCTCACTTAGAGGATCTGTACAAAACATTTTCATCTAATCAATAACAAGCAGATTCTCTCTTTTTTTTTTACTCTATTTATTTTAATTAATTTATTAATTTACTATTTACTGGCTTAGCTCTCTTTCTCATGGGTGGAACGTATTTTTGTAAAACTTGACTTATTTGTATGGAATGTTATTTGATTTTAATAAAATCCCCCCAAAAAAGCAATGCTTTCTGACAATTCTATTAGTGAGAGCTGTATCCCTAAAAAAATTAATTTGAATGCCAGAAGACTGTGTAAACCTGGAAATGTGATAAAAAGCACTTTGTGGAAATTATTAGAAGGAGAAATAATACTAGAATGAAGCATCCTGATTATATGTATGACTACAGTGTAAAAAGGTATCATTCTGCCACACAAATCCTAGCAAGGTTAATTAACAAGGAGTTAGGTAAAGCAACCTTAATACTTACCTTAAATAACATTAAGGAAAGAAAAAGGGGGTAAAGAAGACTATCTATCATTTAGAAAATTGATTTAGTGGATAAAATGACAATTGAAATGTAATTGTTTGCTAGAGCCGGGCCAAGAATCATCTCTTCTGTGCAGCTGAAGGTCAGTAGGTTACTGCATGAGCTCTGAGATGTACACATTGACCTGGGTGGAAATCTCATGACTAGGTGGAAGAGGAGAGTGAAGACTCCTAGAATTAGTAGGCTGAATTATTGTTATTTAGTTTTGTATCATTTCCAGTTCCTGGAGAGGATGTCAAAACAAACAAGTTATCAAATGGGTTATTATTCACTGGAGTGGGTAACATTTTCTGTAAGAGAAGAATGACTAAATTTTAGTAAAAATGTTAATTGAAAGATATCCATAACACCCTTTGGTCAAAATACAAAAACTTTTCTTTCATTCAGATTACTTATTTAAAAAGGAAATTTGAATTTGAATAACTTATGCAATTCATATGACAGAATTTAGGATCCTCCAAGCTGCTTAATCCAATTTAGAATTGCAGGTGTTATGGTCCCCCGGCCCCTGTTTCACTACTTTTTTTTGACTACTTTTTCTCTTCTTTGTGTTCTTTTCATTATTGTTCATTGTTTTCCCATTTTTTTTTCTAATATTGTTCTGTCCTTTTATTCTCTGTGTTTTGTGGACCTTTTTGGAGGTGTTTCCTCTTTGCTATTTTGTGCTGCCGTAGTAATTTATAAGAGTAGGGTCCATAGCTCATCTTGGAATCCTCAAGAGCTTAGCATGAACAGGCCCAGAACTGGGTGCTAGTCCATCACAGGGCTACTCATACACACACCTGGCACCAATGTGAAAAAGCCAGTTAACATAGCATATCAGAAGTGTAAGAGTATTAGCATCCAGTAGAGGATACTATATAACTCTCACAAGACCTTTTAAGGTGCTGAGGAGAAGGATTTATATTTTGAGGCCATTATGAAAGTGGAGTTCAATACAATAACAGTTTCAGGAACTTGGGGAATATTATCATAGGGGAGTAAGCGCATTAGACAGGCAAGGAGGAGTAACTGCTTGATAGGGGTTCCTTGGTCCACTATAGGGCAGCACGGTGTTTCTTTTTATTTTTCATGGTCAACTGCTAGATAATAGAAAGGATGGACCACCTGAGAATGTGTGTCACCGTCAACTCCAGATGGAGCTCAGGAAAGCAGGGACACCAGAGGTCAACAGAAGAAGCTTTATGTTGTGATAGACAGCCGGCTGTTCAATCCGGTTGTGACATCCCAAAGCAAAAGAATGGAGAAAGGCAGGCTTTTCTGGATACTGCCTCCCCCAGGACGCTAGGTGGCAACTCCCCTGGACAGCAACGGTTCCCTGGATTCCCTCAGAGCATCCTGGGACATGGAGTCCATTTCCTCAGCCCTGTTGGGGGCCGTGGGTGCATTATTACTACAACCCGGAAGTACTTCAAAGTCACGAGGATGGAAGCCTGCAGTACTTCCGGGCTATTTGAGGAATGAGGATGTGGCAGTTGACCCGGAGAAGAAACACTTCCGGGTCATGGACTATTTAAAGGACTTTGGGAAACCCAGCAAGTGGGGCCAGAGTTGGGAGGTTGGGTGACTAAGCTGCTGGGAGTGGAGAGTTGTTTATTGTATTGTGATTATTGATTATTATTGGAGAATTGTAGACTGTGCGGTGCTTTGTGCACTTTATTTGAAGAAAAATATTAAAAGTCTTCTTGGTGCTTTTTACAAGTATGTCTTGGACATCTGTCTGGTGGGTTTAGCGGGGCAACAGCGCCTCTAGCGTCCACAATGTATAAGGCTCAAATACTTTTACTAATCATTTGTGATCCCTGAAACAGTTTCTGGGTTTGCCCTGTAAGTGGTCTCATTCTTTTCTTACCAGACTGGCGAGCATGGAATCAGCAGTGGAGTCACAAGCAACGCCTGAAAAGGTAGAAGGAAGTGAAGCCAATGTGGAAGGGACATTAGAAGGGTTACATTTTTAATACAAATGGGAAAGAGGACCAGGAACCCAATGTGGCAGTAAGGGGCCACTGTCTATACAGGAAAGTGAAGTGGGGTATTTGTTTTTCTGTTCTGTGGTTTCCTTTCTTAATGTTTTCTCTCTATATCAACATCTACTGTTTATAATACAAACCCCATTTGTGTACACTTTGGCTTTCTTGGTTTGGGACGATCTTTAAACACCCCTAGAGTTCACAGTGCACATTTTTGGAGTGTGTGAGGTAAACCCATGGGGAGAGCACGAAGACTTTGCACAGACAATGTTTGGGTATGTCATTCTAGGCCTAAAAGATTGACCTGTGAAGGAACAGCACTAACCACTTTGTCATTCCTATTCTAATTAATTAAAAAAGAAATAAACAGGATCCATGATGCAGCAGCACTAACTACTGTGCTGCCCCTAATTAAATGAACTAAAATAAAAGAAATAAAGTAAAATATGCAAATTCTGCTTATCTTTAAATGGCTTTCATACTTATATAGCAATTTTTCACTAATTTATTAAATTAAAAAAAAATTTTTATTATCTGCTTTTTATCAGTTAAGAGTGAGGGTTACAGTATAGGGATGTCTAAATTATACAAAGTGCCCCCCGGTCTCTGTAAAATACACATTAATATGTGTAAATGTCAGTGAATAAAACTCCTGTGGTGGGCTTTAAGTGTCATCTCACTCATGTTCATTGCTTTTTTGTCTTTGCTTATCAGTTTGAAATGATTTATGCCATTCTCTAGGCAATGTCGAACTGGCGGGGAGCATCAGATTGGTGGGCATTCTTCAAACTCAACATTATTTTCAGTCCTATTTATTACTTTCAGAAAAATGTTTTCTTATTGATATCTCAGCAAGCACCCGTGTTTCACTGTGAAATGTGCTCAGCAGACTGTCAGACGGGCCGTGGTTGTTGATGACATTTCTGACTTTACAGAGGCTCAAGGTGACCTGCTTTTCTTGTAATCTGACACAAAGCATCAGTGCTTGTAAGGGGCCCTGAATTTTCAGAGCCCAGTCAATCTATAAGCCTGACAGTGAGAGTTTCTTCTCTGATTAACTCCGAATGTCCCCGGTTGCATGATTCTTACAAGTTTGGGTATTGAACCCTAGCAGACTAATGTCCTTTGGATACTGGAGAAGGTACGGCAGGACCTATCTGATATATAATCCACCTTATGGCACATCTCCAAGATAGGAAAAACATTGTTAACATAATTTAGGCCTTGGCTACTGACACAAGTCAGTAAGTGGACTAATATAATTGAATCTCAAACAAGTAACTTATATTACAATTAGAACCAAAAACAGAAAAACAGTGAACTACAGTGGCCAGAGCACACAGCAACTTTTTCAATGTTTAGTCAGTTGACAGAGACCACCAGTTATCCCAATTGCTGTATGTTAAATGTATTTCTTACCTTATGCCCATAATACATACAAGAAAGTGGATGTGCTGTCTGTTAAACCGGAGATGGGGGGACAGCCGCTCATAAGAGGAGATGAACAGTAAGATTAAAGATGACTCCATGTCTGCCATCAAAAGGCTCCAGAATTAAAAGATGTACTGTACATTTATGTTATGTATTGCGTTCTTCCATTTTTAAGTTACTTGTTCTTTTAAGTCACATGAGACCTTGATATTAATTTTTCATCAGCAATGAATGACCAAGGATCAGACCTTCAGCAGTGCTGAATCTAGGGCAAGACCTAGGCAAACTTGTAAAAGGCACACTCCACTCTTAACAGTATGACCCTATATATAACATAGTTTTAAAAAGGCAGTATTATTGCAATTATAAAAATACCAGTAACGGCGCACTGCACAACACTTGACTTGAGCATTCCTAGTTTTCATCCCCTTTCTTTCTCTGTACGTTTACCATTCGTTTGCTCAGAGGTTGATGCGCTTGCTGCGTCCTCAGCAGCTCTTCTTTTCTCCACCCTAGCGGCCCACTTATTCTCTTCTTTCGTTGGCATCATTTTGCATTAAAACTGATTCAGTCAGTGTTTGTGTTGCAATTACTTTTGTGCTTAATTTTTCACTTAAGCTGGCTCTTAAGTCTTCCATTTGCCTCAAGGATGATTCAAGATATGAAGACATAAGGGAAGTGATGGTGAAGGTGGTAGAGATGAGAACGACGCTCGTACGCATGTGCCACACGGCCACCCTGCCGAGAGCTGGTTCTATGATAAAATAAAAATAAAAAAGGGGAATAGCCTTGGAGGTCAATCATCACCCCGAAAGCGGACAGTAGAGGTCACGTAGTATATGTTTACCAAATTTCAGGTCAATAGTTCAGTTTGTGAGCTACAGGTGATTTTAAAATCCTGGACAGACAAACGGACAGCCAGGGTAGTGTATTATATATAAAGACAAAGCACTAAAATTAATTTCTTGACTTTATCTTTGTGAACTTATAAAGATTTTTTTTTTAAATCAATTTTTTGGGCTAGTTCACACTCCACTGATGCTTTTCAAAAATATTCATGTTAATATCCATCCATCCATCCATTTTCCAACCCGCTGAATCCGAACACAGGGTCACGGGGGTCCGCTGGAGCCAATCCCAGCCAACACAGGGCACAAGGCAGGAACCAATCCTGGGCAGGGTGCCAACCCACCGCAGGACACACACAAACACACCCACACACCAAGCACACACTAGGGCCAATTTAGAATCGCCAATCCACCCAACCTGCATGTCTTTGGACTGTGGGAGGAAACCGGAGCGCCCGGAGGAAACCCACACAGACACGGGGAGAACATGCAAACTCCACGCAGGGAGGACCCGGGAAGCGAACCCGGGTCCCCAGGTATCTCAACTGCGAGGCAGCAGCGCTACCCACTGCGCCACCGTGCCGCCCTCATGTTAATATTAATATAGAATAATAGTAATAATTATTAATACAGTAATATAAAACAAGCATAATTTGTAATTCAAGATTGTAACGTGTAAGCTGACCAGTTAAGTGATTAGGTGAAATTCCTGCCTTTGAATATTTTTGTTTCTCAGATTGTCAGAATTCGCACAAGACACATAAATGAGCCTACAAGAAGCATCCATAATGTCAATGCACCATACATGTAACATAAAGAAAGAAACAGGAAGAATAATATTCTGTATGTGTGCTTCCAAAATCTACATCAAGCCAAAGTCGCCAATAAGGATGGAAAAAAAGATAAAAAGCAAACGGTACTACTGTAAAACAAAAGTAAAACTGTGAACTTGCACCTGAAAAAAAAGGAACAAGAACTTTCAGCATATAGAGAGCCTCAGTGAAGCTGAATGTGGTGCATCCTGGGAAATGGGACATTAAGAGCAAACGTAGCTAGTATGTGAAAATAATATGAAAAAAAGAGAGTAGGGTTAATGTGAATCGGAGAACTGTATTAAGTCAGAGTGTTTGTAAGCGAGGGTCTTGTACTGTTTAAAAAAATGGCCCCCCACCCTACCAGATTTTACTGTCTTAAGCAACTGCAAAGTTTGCCAAAATGGTACAGCTGGCCCTATGTTCCGTTAAAAATATTGACAAAATACTGTAAATCAAGACAATTTAGTGAGCCCTAGCTGGACTACTATATTGTAATCTAATAATATTGTCAATACAGTGATCCCTCGCTATATCGCGCTTCGCCTTTCGCGGCCTCACTCCATCGCGGATTTTATATGTAAGCATATTTAAATATACAGTAATCCCTCACTATATCGCGCTTCGCCTTTCGCGGCTTCACTCCATCGCGGATTTTATATGTAAGCATATTTAAATATATATCGCGGATTTTTTGCTGGTTCGCGGATTTCTGCGGACAATGGGTCTTTTAATTTCTGGTACATGCTTCCTCAGTTGGTTTGCCCAGTTGATTTCATACAAGGGACGCTATTGGTGGATGGCTGAGAAGCTACCCAACTTACTTTTCTCTCTCTCTCTTGCACTGACTCTCTCTGATCCTGACGTAGGGGGTGTGAGCAGGGGGGCTGTTCGCACACCTAGACTATACGGACGCTCGTCTAAAAATGCTGAAAGATTATCTTCACGTTGCTACCTTCTGTGTGCAGCTGATTCGTGAAGCGACATGCTGCAAGGTGCTTCGCATACTTAAAATCTCAAAGGGCACGTATTGATTTTTCTCTGTCTCTCTCTCTGCTCCTGACGGAGGGGGTGTGAGCTGCCGCCTTCAACAGCTTTGTGCCGCGGTGCTTCGCATACTTAAAAGCCAAACAGACATATTGATTTCTTTGCTTCACTCCTTTGAAGAGGAAGATATGTTTGCATTCTTTTAATTGTGAGACGGAACTGTCATCTCTGTCTTGTCATGGAGCACAGTTTAAACTTTTGAAAAAGAGACAAATGTTTGTTTGCAGTGTTTGAATAACGTTCCTGTCTCTCTACAACCTCCTGTGTTTATGCGCAAATCTGTGACCCAAGCATGACAATATAAAAATAACCATATAAACATATGTTTCTACTTCGCGGATTTTCTTATTTTGTGGGTGGCTCTGGAACGCAACCCCCGCGATGGAGGAGGGATTACTGTATATCACGGATTTTTTGCTGGTTCGCGGATTTCTGAGGACAATGGGTCTTTTAATTTCTGGTACATGCTTCCTCAGTTGGTTTGCCCAGTTGATTTCATACAAGGGACGCTATTGGCAGATGGCTGAGAAGCTAGATTGCTTACTTTTCTCTCTGTCTTGCGCTGACTTTCTCTGATCCTGATGTAGGGGGATTGAGCAGGGGGGCTGTTCGCACACCTAGATGATACGGACGCTCGTCTAAAAATGCTGAAAGATTATCTTCACGTTGCTATCTTTTGTGCAGCTGCTTCCTGAAACGACATGCTGCTCGGTGCTTCGCATACTTAAAAGCTCGAAGGGCACGTATTGATTTTTGACTGAAAAACAAACTCTGTCTCTCTCTCTCTCTCTCCCTGCTCCTGACGGAGGGGGTGTGAGCTGCCGCCTTCAACAGCTTTGTGCCGCGGTGCTTCGCATACTTAAAAGCCAAACAGCCCTATTGATTTGTTTGCTAGAGATTGTTTTCTCTATCTATGTGACATTCTGTGCTCCTGACACGCACTCCTTTGAAGAGGAAGATATGTTTGCATTCTTTTAATTGTGAGACAGAACTGTCATCTCTGTCTTGTCATGGAGTACAGTTTAAACTTTTGAAAAAGAGACAAATGTTTGTTTGCAGTGTTTGAATAACGTTCCTGTCTCTCTACAACCTCCTGTGTTTCTGCGCAAATCTGTGACCCAAGCATGACAATATAATTATAACCATATAAACATATGGTTTCTACTTCGCGGATTTTCTTATTTCGCGGGTGGCTCTGGAACGCAACCCCCGCGATGGAGGAGGGATTACTGTATTATTAAAAAAAGTATAATATATGAAAATTTCAGTGCATACTGCAATGTGTTGTTCTGTGTTCAAAAATGTGTTTTTCTTTTATTCTATGATTTTTTATTTTTAATAACTACAATTATATTTGTTAAAGTGTGTAGTGTCTTGGGCTCCTAAATGAAAGTGCATTACATAAAAATAAAAGAAACTGACTTCACCACCAAAAACAAATAGCACTAGTTCTAAAAGTCCATCCATCCATCCATCCTCTTCCGCTTATCCGAGGTCGGGTCGCGGGGGCAGCAGCTTGAGCAGAGATGCCCAGACTTCCCTCTCTCCGGCCACTTCTTCTAGCTCTTCCGGGAGAATCCCAAGGCGTTCCCAGGCCAGCTGGGAGATATAATACCTCCAGCGTGTCCTGGGTCTTCCCCGGGGCCTTCTAAAAGTCTTATTAATAGTTCTTAAAGTCTTCCTTGCTTTATTACCAACTTGTCAAGCTTGTTCTTCATTCAGAATCAGCCTGCTACAGTCGGCAAAGTAAAAGTTTGTGCCTACATTCTTATTTTCTTCCTGTGGTTCTGGAGGCTATTTGACAAATAGCTCACTGCTGCGGGACTTCTAAAGATCCTTGATCCTCTTAAAAATCTATAAAAAGCTCATTCCAGAAATAAAAAAGGAGAGGGATAACTAAAAAAAGTGTTTTCAAAAGACCGCCCAACATCTCAAAAATGACAGCATAGGCAGCCGAGCCATTAGCTAACTAGGACATGTAGGCTGCTCAGCAGAAAATGTGGTCAAATTGGTGTGTTGTTATTTTATGTTAAAAGTCTTGTATTTCTAGACAACATGGTGGTGCAGTGGTTAACCCTGCAGCTTCACACATCCAGCAGGCTGAGCTTGAATCTGTTGTGTCTGGTTCAATAAAGAAGACTGATTTGAATTAATTAATTAGAGTAGGGGTCTGTAGAGTAGGTCCTGGAGGGCAGCAGTGGCTGCAGATTTAGGTTTTTAACCCAGTTGCCAATAACAGATGTTATTTAATTTTATGGCTAGTTAGTGTTTTCATTCTGCCATGTCAGATCACGTAGATTTTTTCTTGTCCAGGGATATCATCCAAATGGTTTGTAGCCTGAAGTGGATGAGTAATTCTCAGTCCTTCACTTTAATTTCCATCCAAATATTTTATTAAACCAGACAGTTCACAAGGAATACATTTAAGTGTTAATGGATACACATTAGGCGGAGAACTGCTGGTTTCTTTGTTATTTATCTCTTATTGCTGACTAATTAATTAAAAACAGGGAATACTACTGTTTAAGACTAAAAGAAGCATTTAGGGAGGAGAATTTTAACAAGCAAGACAACTAACATGGAGCACTTGAACAATAAGCGCTTCAACAGTAACAGTAGACTTCTCTTTAAGAAATCAAGTTGGAACAAAAACTGGCTGCCACTATGGCCCTTCAGGACCAAAGTTGCAGACTCCTGAATTAGATCAGTGTACAGTACTTTAACAGTAATTCTGAAAAATTAACAGGCTAAGGTTAAACCACTAAATTGCAGACTATCAAGCAAGTTGAAAACAAAACTCCAAGTCACTAAACTGTTGCTTGCCATACATCCTTTTAGAAGACTGCTCAAGAATAATTTCTTCTTCATTGAACCCTACTTTTTGTTTTTCACAAAGCTAGGATGCCAAAGGATATTTTTGGTTCTGATATTAAATAGCTGGCTACGCCTGATGTCACATATAACATTATCTGTGATTCACGTGCCAAGCATCAAAGCAACAGAAAGCTGGAGACCATCAAAAATAAGAAACAAGAGAAGAAAAATAAATACTCTTAAACCCTGATGGAATGTTTCATCCAGTCATAATGTGGACTTTTCCTGTTCTCCCCATGTCTGTGAAGGCTTCTCTTTGTGTTAAATTACCTCTGTGTCAGTCTGAGTGTGTGTGTCTATCTGTGTGGGCATAGCAAGAGTATGGAATCCCATCTAAAGCTGGAAAATGCTTTATAATGAATGCTACCTGGATTGGTTCCAATGACCTTCAGTTGCGTTAAACTGGTTCAGGAATGTAATGTTACAGTATGTCTAATATTAGTTTAGCCTTCTTAAAAATTTGGACATGAGTGTCAGTAGGCTTTGCACCCCAAAAACCAAGTTACCTTAACTATTCCATAACATTTCAGTAATGATTTACTGCTCTGATGCTGATCTTCCTGATGATAAAATTGGTCATTACGATAGCAACTGACAAAAAGAATTCATAATTATTTGCAGAATTACGGTATTTGAGGGCTCCTCTACAGCAGGGTTGGGCAAAGTCATTCCTGGAGGGCCGCAGTGGCTGCAGGTTTTTGCTCCAACCCAGTTACTTAATAAGAAGCACATATTGCTCAAGTAACACTTCTGCTTCACTTTAGTTGTCTCGCTCATTAAGATTTTGAACCCTTATTGTTTATTTTAGTCTTAAACAGCTGCATTATTGGTTTTTAATGGCTCCTTATTAGCAAAGTGACAAAGGAAAGCAGCATTTCTCCATTTAGCTTGTTACCATTTACACCTGTGTGTATTTACCGTGCACTGTTGGGTTTAATTAAATACTTGGAAGAAAAGTGAAGAGAAAAAAGTGAAGGACTGAGAATTACTCCTCCGTTTTAGACTTTAAATCATTTGGATGATACACTTAGAAAGAAAAAAAAATCTAGGATATGAGAATGACCTGACATGGCAGAGTTAAAGCACTAACAAGCCAGGAAATTTAATTATTGGCAAGGATTGTTTTCTAATTAAGCAACAGGGTTAGAACAAATACCTGCTGCCACTGCGGCCCTCTGGGACTGACTTTGCCCACCCCTGCCATAGCGTGCCTCTTTTTCTTGCACGATTTGACTCAAAAACTAATCAGCATATCATCTTCTTCTCATAACAGGCTTAAGTTTCAAGTTTGGAACTTTTCCGTCTAGCCGTTTTAGCTCTAGACTGTCCTCAAGAAACTGTGACACACAGATACACACACACAGACACACACCTATCATCGAGATGTTGTCGATATCAGGGGACCCTAAAACGTCAAGATCCGAGATTAGGGATAGGAGTAGGGTTAAGATTAGGGTTGAACCCACAACTTCCTAGATTGAAATTTTTGACGAATCTAAAGCTTTCGTTCCTCCCCCATAGACGATTGGTTATGGTGGGGGTAGACACAAGGAAAACATAAATTTGATATTAAAAAAATGCAAATTCTGTATAAAAAGAGACACAATAACTCATTACAGATAAGATCTTTTTTTAATAAAATCCCTTTTTTAGGTTAGCCCTCCTGCTTCACAGCTCCTGTGACCCAAGTTCAAGCCCTGTCCCCTGCCCACTGTCCCTGTGTCTGTCTGGTCACCCGAATTTGATACCACATCTCAAAGACATGCAGTTTAAGCTCACTGTCCCTGTGACACGTTAAGGGTTTTTGCACACATTCTTTGATTTTCCCGTGTTAGATGTAAAAAGAATCTTTCAATGGGCAGTCATTAGGCACTCTGTATTTTACAATTTGAAATGAAATTGAATAATTACAAAGATTCAGAATAAAAAGAAAAAAAAATGAAATGTGATTATGAAGACTGAATCGTGTAGCCTTTGTTGTTTTCTGATCTATATCAATGATCTTGAAAGAAGCCCATGTCACAGCAGGCACGCAGTTATTTGCTGATGGTGTACAGATTGTTCCCAGATGAAGGCCGACAGAGATTATCTGCCATAGGTCTTGCATTGGGATATTGAACGTGGTTAAACAAAGCTACCAATCAGTAAATATCTCATCCCTCAAATACCTGAACACATTATTACACTAATTCACCGCTGCAGAACTGCCATGCGGCTGGCTTGGCAAACCATCTTAAATCAAATATCACATTTTCTCTGCGGGCTTATTGATGGCTTCACGTAGCACTGCATTATTTTAATTTAGGCAGGGGGCTAGAACCAAAGTCAACTTCATGCACAACATATATTCTGCTTTTGCTGAGTATTAACAAAAGTAAAAAATGTCCACAAAAGGCACTGAGATTTTTCCTTTTACAATGCAGCACTTTTTGCAAATTCTATTACTGACCAACTGCAAAGGCAGATGTAAAGAAAGCCATTCTGTTCGATCGTATTGAATGGGAGCTGGCATGAACTTGATCTAACATAACATTCAAACTGGGTGGCATGGTGGTGTAGTGGTTAGTATGTTGGTGTGGCATCCTGAGCTTGAATTCCAAGCCTAGTCATTGTCTGAGTGCAGTTTGCACATTCTCTTGTGACTGTGTGGGTTTTTCTTGTATTTATCAACTTTAAATTGGCCCAGTAGGAACCAATATGGGAACGTGCCTGAAATGGCATATTGCACCTGATGCTGCCTTGGTGTGGGTTCCAAGGATCTTGATTTAGGTTAAGTGGCTTTGAGAATGGTATGTTATAACAGTCAAACACTGCTTTATCCAATTCAGGTTCTACCTCGCAGCTTTAGGTACAATGTAGGACCCCACCCTGGATGGGGCATGAATTCCTTGATATATACAGCATGATATGTTATGATGATATCTTTCACCATACCCTCCACAAATTAATAAGAGTGTGTGTGTGTATGTTTGCAAGTGTGTGTGTGTGTGTGTGTGTGTGTGGAGCACATTTAAAAGCCTACAAGCTAGAGTGAAATGTTGTGGTTGCCTCATTGTGCGAGTTATCCGGGCATGGCATGGATCAACAAGGCAGAGCAAAAGCTAAGCATTTCGTTTTAGTTTAAGTGGCAGTATGAATGCAATCCAGCATTTAAGGGAAATGTTTCAGGATTTCTCACCTTCCTGAGCAAGGAAGCTCATTGACTTGGTAGGCACTGGATTTCACCATCTGGTAGATTCAATCAACATAAGCTCTTGTGATGTGAGTAGGGAGCCCTGATTCCTATTAACTGACTAAAACAATTGGCTATTCCTTAGACATTATTCTTGATACTGTAAATGTGTCATGCAATAATTATTTTGTCCTCTTTATTCAGGGATAAATTCAACATTATGAAAGTCTTATTGATTAAGATAAGGGTGGCACTGTGGTTAGCACTGCTGCTTCCATAGGTATGAGAAGGTAATTCTGAGGATCAGGACAGGCCTTAGTTTTGGTGGTGATCCCGCGTCTCATGTACACTGGAGCGTCAATTATATAATTGACAAAAAAATAGGTGCATGTTATTTTACAAATGACAAACTAATTTAATGTGCTACTAGTATTAACATTACATTTTAACATATGATGGGTTTAAAAATACTTCATTTTCATCAAGCCGATCAGTTTGTGATTACCCATCTGAATCATCCCCAAACTCCATTATTTTGAGTGTTTCAAGCTTTACTTTTTTTCAATTTACTGTTAATTGGAAAATGGAAAATTACTGGAAACTGTTCGGTTGGGTTGGTGATCTCAAAATATTGGCCTTAATTAAAAGGCAAAACTGTTTTTTACTTTCAGATTGACATCTTCATCTTAATGTGTTGACTGTTGAGCCATAGATAGATAGATAGATAGATAGATAGATAGATAGATAGATAGATAGATAGATAGATAGATAGATAGATAGATAGATAGATAGATAGATAGATAGATAGAAGTAATGCTAATAAACACAAAAAATGAAGTGAGAACAAATGGCGATTTAAAGGCTTCTACAGGCTAATGCGGCTCCAGCAGACATGGAACCAACAATGTGATGACCTCTGGTCGTCTCGTCGCTTATATAGGGACAGGAACAGCATGGTGAGGCTTTCAGGATGATCCTCAAGTGAGGACATTTCTCATTTCTCCTTTGTGTGCCTCCTCCTCAATTCTTGGGCTGAAAGAGAATGAAGGTTAACACCTCCACTTCAGTATATCCCATCCCTAATGTGTTCTGATTCCCAGGAATCTGAAGAAACTGATGCACCCAATGACTTCTGATCGTGAGTTTCACTTTCTCTCTACATAACATTCAATAACATTCTGGGTAGGGTGGGCAAGTAAGGATGTCCAACACAAAGCCTCTTTAGTGAATAAAAGCACCTGGTAACTGACTTTCTTTTTAATATTCAAAAAAAAAGCTTACATTGGCATTTCCTACACCAACTCGTACCAGAGTAATTTTTTAAATTACAGCTAAAAATGTTTTTAAAGGTGGCATGCAGTTAAATAACTGCCAATTGGTATGGCAGAAAAGTGCCTTTTTAACTATGGAAGGCATCAAAACTTAAAGAAAAATAACAAAAAATCGTGACGTCAGCACCACCACTTGAAAGCACTTACCCACCTTTGTAGCAGACAATGAAAGAATAAGGACAAACAAATCATGTAATTCTGGAAATGAATATGATACTACCACATCTGTTTCGGTATAAAACACTTTTCTGTAATGATGTTTAGGATGGCACGGTTCTTTTTTATGCATGTCATTTCTTAAAACGTCTCTGTTTGTGATAATGAAGTTGAAGCAAACACAGCCATGTCTGAAGGTGCTGTTCAGTATTTGTTTAAACAATCTTTTGGGGAGAAAATCTGAACTAATATGTAAAGAAGGATGCCCATTTTACAAATCAGATATTTCATTTTAGATGATCTTCTAGTGTAGTTGCACACATGACTCATGTACACGATGTGTGGTGCATAATAAACATGGACAAGGCCCAAGTATAATATGTGGCCACTACTCATAACAACATGTAACGATACTCTGAAATGTACTGCAGAATCTTTCTTAAATGATCTTCTCTAAGCTCCTCTAAGCTCCAAAAGACTGGGTTCAAATCCCTGCCCAGTCATGGTCTATGAGGAGTCTGCATGTTGTCCTTTTGGGTTTTTCTCTTAGTGTTCTAGACATCTTGTGGTAATCAGGGGGCCCTGAAATCTTACTCTGGTATAATTAGCTGTAGAGAATGCTAACTGGGCGTCACGTTGGTGCAGTGGTAGCGTTGCTGCCTCGCAGTAAGGAGACCCGGGTTCGCTTCCTGGGTCCTCCCTGTGTGGAGTTTGCATGTTGTCTGCGTGGGCCTCCTCCGGGTGCTCTGGTTTTCTCCCACTGTCCAAAGACATGCAGGTTAGGTGCATTGGCAATCCTACATTGTCCCTAGTGTGTGTGTGTATGTGTGCCCTGCGGTGGGCTGGCACCCTGCCCGGGATTTGTTCCTGCCTTGTGCCCTGTGCTGGCTGGGATTGGATCCAGCAGACCCCCGTGACCCTGTGTTAGGATATAGCGGGTTGTAGAATGACTGACTGACATGACAGAGAATGACTAAAATTTATTTTCAGGGATCCCCGCAGAATTTTGATTATGAGGCTGTCTAGGGCAAGGGTCCCCAACTCCGGTCCTGGAGGGCAGCAATGGTTGCAGGTTTTCATTCTAACCCTTTTCTTAATTAGTGACCTGGTTTTTCTCCTAATTAACTTCTTTTGAATTCATTTCATTTGATTTGCTCTTGAAGGCTAAGACCCTGTAATTGTTTCTTTTTTCTTAATTAGCAGCTGTGGAAAGCATACCCCCAGACACAGACAGACAGACACCAGAATGTCCAAAACACACTTCTTTATTTTCCTACAGCACCACAATGCCTTCCTTCACCAACCCTTTCTTCTTCTCTTTCTCTTTTCTTCTCTTCTCACCTTCAACCTTCTCTCTCTTTCTCTCTTCTTCTTTTCTTCTCTGTCTCTTCTTCTTCTTCTTCTCTTTCACCTTCGACCTCCTCTCGCCCTCCTCACAAGCTTTGTCTTCTTCCTCCCAACTCTGGCTCTCTTAGTGGAGGGAGGCGGCCCCTTTTATTACGACCCGGATGAGCCCCAGGTGCTCCCCATGACATCCCTTCCTGGTGTGGCGGAAGTGTCAGGAGAGCACCTGGAAGTACACCGGGTGCCTTTGGGATTACTTCCGGCAGCACTTCCTGGTGTGGCGGAAGTGCTGCCATCCAGGACTCCCTAACTGTCCGGGCGCCCCCTGGCAGTGGCCACGTCTTCTCACAGTGGTGAGTATCCTGGCTCCATTCCTGTGGCCCCAAATTAGGCCCGGGCGGCTGCCCTCCTGTGGCCGAGGAGAAGTATTGTCCAACTTGGGGACTATCCAGGCGTCCCGGCCGGGCAGTGTCCCTGCTCATCCGTGACACAGCCAAACAACAATGAAATACAAAATGGACCAAAACGTGACCAGCAAAACATGACCAACATTGTCGAAAATGCAATATCTGAAAATAAAGTAAGGTGAAGGTCTCAGGAATGCTGATCTGCTCAGGTCCACAAAATATTTTAACAGTGCTCTTAGAAAAGAGAAAATCAGCAATTCTGGAAATGTATTCTATTGTAAAATGAGAGCTGCAACAAGCCATGGAATTAAAGATTGGGTTTAATTAACAACAAGAAATGGTGCCTCGTTAAGCAATTGGTTGGAGTGAAATTGAGTGGAATTTGAGGCCCTGACTTAGCTGGTCTTCTGTTAGTTGACTCAATTCACATTTAATTTCTGTTTGGGTGCCATTTATGGAAAGAAATGAAGCAATTTAGAGCTACAAATCTTAAAAAAACAAGTCAATTAAAATTAATTCAAAAGAAGTTAGTTAGCAGTAAAAACAGGTCACTAATTAATAAAAGGGTTAGAATGAAAACCTGCAGCCACAGGGGCCCTCGAGGACCGGAGTTAGGGACCCCTGCTCTAGGGTTATGGATGCCCCGTGATGCCCACATTTTGCACCTTGGTTTTCCTCCTGCTACTCTATTATTCCAAAGATGTGCAGGCTAATTTTGAACCACTACATTAGCTAGGTGTGTTGACATGTTGCCTGCATTTTTTGTGAGATGGACTTCTCTCTCATCCAAGGTTGGTTCCAGTGCACTTTTAAGGAAGGCTCCAGCTTGTGCAGCCCTAAACTGTATCAAAAATGTCTGAAAGTGGATAGATGGATTAATAGGTGTAATAATAATAAATGCGTCAGAAATGACATAGGAAAAGGACTACACAAAGAGAGCAGCCTATGTGATTGCTGTAGACTGAACAGAGCTTCTCACGACTGGTGCCATAAATTGAAGATCTTACATAAAACAGGCCCTCAGACTTCACTGAGCTTATCCTCATTGCCATTTATGCTACCCAGTTCAGGTTCTAAGCAGTTTAATTTTCTAGCATCCAACTGTTAACACTGACATTTCCTTTTATGGGCAAAGTATTGTGTGCAGGGCTTTATAAATGTATGTATAATTCAACACAGCATCTTTGCTTGAAAGCACTTCATTGGAAAACTGTGGGCTGATATTGATTAGCAGGCAGCTATGTCTGCTATGGACTCCATGTGCACCCCTTGGGACAATGCAACACTCTGTTTCCTTCAGAAGTAAGTTAAGCCCAAAGCAGATTTTAGAGAGTCCAACTGGAAAGTTTCAGACCTTTGGGAGGTGATGAGACCATCTGTTTCTCTCCAATCCCTCTAAAAAGAAAAGCTCATAAACAGGAGTCTATGAATTATTTAGCAGGTTTTATAGCATGGATGGCACAGTGGTTACCGCTCCTGCCTCACAGTCCAGCCAGACTGGGTTCAAAATCTGGCCTGCTGGTTGGGTGTGTGTGGAATCTGCATATTGTCTCGTGTCTATATGGGTACTCTTGTTTTCTACCGGCATCACAAAGATGTGCAAGGTTGGGTTGTATGTGGGTGCACAGCCTGCAATGGACTGGAATCCCGTGGAAGGTTCAAACCTACCTGAAGCCCAGTGGTGTTAGGAGATCAAAAAAGAAATGGATGGCCGGAAATTTAAAATATGGCGCAGTTTGCAGTTTGAGAAGACAAGCAGCCATACCCAGCAGATGTGTATTTAGTGCCAAGGCAGCCACCATACTCATAGATCCTTCTCTGTCTTGTTCCTCAATTGCCTAATGCAGGATTTGTAAAGCTAATCTTTATTTATCAAGGCTCATTTTGTGTAATGGAGTAATCATTCAAAGACATGCTTCCTCTGAGCTCTAATATCGTTGTGTATTCATGAAGGGATTCTACTAATGAGCTGGGCAGAGTTGTGGACCTCTGTGTTTTTGTGTCCTAGACATCAGAGTATGAAAAGGTTCAAGTTGAAGGCAATGAGGGTTTAATTCAAGCCATCCATCAAAGTGAATGAGGCCAAAATGTTTGTTATTTATTTACTTACTTATGCTAAATGATTATCTGACACGTCAATTTATCACTGTGTCAATGTACGGACATTTACAATTTTTTTATACTCAGCAGGGAAAATGAAGCTATGACATAATAAGCCATTAAAGACCAGCGGAAGAGCAAACTCACTCAGTTCATGTTTGGCCACCTTTGAGATGATACTGGATAAATCCTTAACCAATACATGCATATACTGTAGTAAGCCCTATCTTAATGTTAAGCCCTGTGATAGTCATGTTCCCAATCCCGGATAGTCCTCAGGCTCCCTGTGAACCCAATAATGGTGTAAGCGAAAACCGAACATTAGTGTCAATGTCCTTTATCGAAACATGGAATTCTCAACATTCAAACAGAAAAAATAAAATTCCTTAAAATTGGGTTTGTGGCGGCACGGTGGTGCAGTGCTAGTGTGCTGCCTCGCAGTATTGAGACCTGGGTTCGCTTCCCGAGTTTGCATGTTCTCCCCGTGTCTGCGTGGGTTTCCTCCGGGTGCTCCGGTTTATTCCCACAGTCCAAAGACATGCAGGTTAGGTGCATTGGCGATTCTAAACTGTCCCTAGTGTGTGCTTGGTGTGTGTGTGTGTGTGTGTGTGTGCCCTGCGGTGGGCTGGGGTTTGTTTCCTGCTTTGCACCCTGTGTTGGCTGGGATTGGCTCCAGCAGACCCCCGTGACCCTGTAGTTAGGATATAGCGGGTTGGATAATGGATTGATGGATGGAATATTGGGTTTGCAGAAAGCTTAGCCAGAGGACATATTGTAGCGTTTGATAGTAGCTGGTAAAGTCAGAGAGTCACAATTAATTAATGGACAGATATTGTTGGGCCCTTTTATGTTGGTCCAATATGTTTCCTGTCTGTTTAAACAAATCTCTGCCTTTATGTGTTCCCATTATGGAGTTAGTCATTTGTTAAGTTTTTTATCTGTGTCTTATCTGTGAACTTGTCACAGTGCTTGTCCACACTACGACATTTTCATTTAAAAACAGAATTTTTAAACCAAAACAATCTCCATCTACACTAGCATTTTTGTGTTGTTTCTGGGAATATCTCCATCCACACTAGATTCTTTATATATAATACGCTACCGTGGCTGTCTGTCTGTCCAGGATTTTAAATCACCTGTAGCTCGCAAACTGTTTGAGCTATTGACCTGAAATTTGGTACACATATACTACATGACCTCTGCTGTCCACTTTTGGGGTGATGATTGACCTCCAAGGTTATTCCTCTTTTTATTTTTATTTTATTTTATTGTAGAATCAACTCTCGGCAGGGTGGCCATGCAGTGCATGTATACGGGCGCCGTTCTCATTCCCTACCACTTTCGCCGTCACTTCCCCTACCTCTTCATATCTTAAATCATTCTTGAGGCAGATTGAAGACTTAAGTGCCAGCTTAAGTGAAAAATTAAAGAAAACGTACTAAGTAATTGCAACACAAACACTGACTAAATCAGTTTTAACACGAAAAGATGCCAACGAAAGAAGCGGGCCACTAGGGTGGAGAAAAAAAGAGCTGTTCAGGAAGCAGAAAGCGCATCAACCTCTGAGCAAACGAATGCTAAACGTACAGAGAAAGAGGACGAAAACTAGGAATGCTCAAGTCAAGTGTATGCACTGCACGTTATCATGCAGTGCGCCGTTACGGGTGACAAATAAAACACATATGATGTAAATGTTTGTCTATATTTAGCATGCATGGATTGGAAGAAAAATCCTAGAAATGAAGCACTACCGCCAGCCATGGGGTTTATCTCAAAACTGTAGCGAGCACTAGCCTTTTGCGTAAGCATTCAGCATTCAAACTGTACATGACACAAGTTAGATGCACACAGGTAAACAACAAAACAAGCGTCATAGAAAGCAACTCCTGTGTGTCTGCTATGTTGGAATGTAGCTTTCATCTCTGGTGGGTGTCCAATCAGGAAATGATATATCGTAATGTGCAGGATCCAATCAGGGAAGGGCTACATAGTAAGTATAAATAAAGATTAGAGTCTGCATTTTCAAAACGGAACATTGTCTACATTGAAATGCCGAAGTATGCGGCTCTGGTGACTCTGAATAAAAACACCAGGGCAGTGTGCATGAAAGGTTTTTAAATGAAAACACAGTAGTGTGGACAAAGCCAGAGTCTGCACTCAGAGAAGTGTGAACTGAATTGATTGAAAAATGAGTTTCAATAGAGCCATCTGAAACAAATGGAGAATCTGTCTAGTGTTCCACAGGTTGAGCTGGAGTGATGCCGGCAGGCATGTGAGACAACTTAGCTGTCATCTGTCATGATTCAGGGCCCTCAAAAATGTCAGAAGTGTAAGGCCTACAAAATGTAGCCCAAAAATAACCTGACCCTGGGAGACTTGGGGACTTTGGCTTACTAGGCCCCAGGCAATGAGAGCTTGCAAATTGTTTAAAAAAATATCTTACTTCGGAGAGAAAACTATAAAACAACTCTGGAGATAAGATAGATCCAAAACAAGGTTATTTATAAAAGAAGGTTTATTTAACAAAAGATAGCAAAACATTCTCAAAAGACCAAACAGAAAGGCAATCCAAAAGCAAACAAGTCCCAAATCAAAATTCTTAATCGATAACCTTAAACAGAGCTGGAAGGGGTTGACCAAACCAGTAAATCCAAAGAAACAAAGCAATACTCACAAAGAAGATCCAGTACTCCAACACAGCGCATTCAATGAACTACAAGGAACTCGCCTTCCCACCTTGCCTTTAAAAGCCTGGGGCAGTTCCCTGTGATGAGGTATTTAGGTATTGCTGTTACTTTAAAATGAATTTAACAGGAACATGGGGAGAGAGTTGGAAACTTGTTAAGGGTAAATTCTGCACAAGTTTTTTGTCACACAGAAAATCACAGACACATGGCATATGTTGTCAAGTAGTGTGGTAGACATTACGACTTTAGAAACCTTCAAAAATTGACTTGATGTTGTTTAGGAGAATTTAAGTGGATAGGATAGGTGAGCTTTGTTGGAGTAAATGGCCTGTTCTTGTCAAATGTTAACATTCTAAAAACAGCATTCACAAACTCATTTAATCCTATTCAGGGCTATAGGGGTTCAGCCCTGGCAGCACTGGGCAGAAGACAGACCTGGATTGGGTACCAGTCCATCGCAGGGTCCATTCACACATGCACCCACCTTCACACTGACACTGTCAGTCAATCTAACTAGCATGTCTTCGAGGATGAGTGAGGAAAACTAAAGTACATGGAGGAAAATAATATTTAGAAGTAATTGTTTTACAATACACCTAACCATGTGTCAAAAACTAACACAAACATGTTCACTCAGAATGAAACTTAGTACAGAAGACAAAGTGTTTTTGTGTTTATAAGAATTACTTACTACATTTCTTTTTGTCCTACACCTCCTGACACGCCAGTACAAGAAACCCCTCACATTTGATCCATACATCCACACCCACTCGCTTTTACACACCTAGAGCGCACAGTGGCGCCAGGACAGCATGACATACGGACACTGCGCAAGTAACGACGCTCTGCTCTCAAACAGGACTGTTTGAAGTCTGAAGAAAGCCAGGCCAAATCGATGCTTGTATGATAATGAATAATTTCCCACTTTGTGTTGGATTCTGCTGCAAGATTAAAGGAGACCACATACTGTGCTGATAACAGCTGGGGGGCAGAAAGTCTGAGGCATGGATTGCCAATATCTGAAGCCTAGTGTGATTTCATCTTCCAGATATCAGTGCAGGGATACTTTAAGAGTCACAGGATTCAGGGAAAAGGCTTCTTATCTTGAAGCACACTTGTTCTATATAATTAGAGTCATTCGGTTTAATTAATGGAAATTAAATCATCTAATAATGGGGTTTTAAATAAATGTGTTATTAAGATGATCTGCAAAGTGGCATACTGGCAAAGAGCACATTTAATGCAGGTCTAAATGAAGGCTCAGCAAAAAATGCTTCAAATGAGCAATATTTTTAAAAAGCATTCTGTTTCATTTCTGCTCCTTATTCAGGGGCCTCTGATTGATTTTCACATTAAGCTTTAAATTATAATACAAAGGGATTACACTCAGGCACTATCAATGCTCCACTTTTCAGGTGCTGGCTGGCAGGACAATGCTATATCGATACACAGCCTGCTTAGTGATTTGCACAATTAAAAGGAAAACTCACATTAGGATCTCCATCAAAGAGAAGGCTTTGTTAATGGCACAGCCACCATTTATATCACATATGCAGGCTAAGTCGGTGTGTAAAGGTGCACTGGTGATACCAGGCTGTAGGGGGCAGTGACAGTAGCACTTTTAGAGATGAAGCTGCTTGCTTATGAGGCATGGAGTGTGGTCATGACTACGTGTTACCATCTGAAGAGTGGGGCAGTGTGGAGTCTGAATGCAGGGGAGCAGGGCCGTCTTAATGCTTGGGCACAATGGGCACTGGCTGGGAGCCCCAGGAGCATAGGAGTCTGCAATGTATCTGATGCCTATGTATGTTTCTGTTTTGCGATCAAAACAGAGGTCCCAATGCGGCCTATGATGCTGTTAAGACAGCCCTGGAAGGTAGTCCAGTTCAGTACCATCTACTTGAGTGAGTCTGACTTATAGAATGGCAACATGGTGCCATAGTGTGTGCAGTTGCTACCTGTATGAAGGTTGAATGTTCTTTCTGTGATCAGATGGAATATGTTTTTGGACTCTGGTTTCCTCTTACATCTCAAAAACATACAAGTGAGCTCCAGTGGCATGAGTGAGTTTATACCACATGTGTGTGTCCTGCAATTAAAAGGTATCCTGTTCTGATTTGGCATAATTCAGTAAAAACTTGGATGGATATTCTTTACTCACTGAAAAAAATATTAGGAACCCTTGTCCACCTGCTTATCCATGCTTTTATCTAATGAGCCAATCATGTGGCAGCAGCACACAATGTATAAAATCATGCAGATACAGGTCAGGAATTTCAGTTGATTTCCACATCAGACACCAGAAGGGGGTAAAAAAATGTTATGTCAGTGATTTTGACCGTGGTATGTTTGTTGGTACCAGACAGACTGGTCTGAGGGTTTCTGTAACTGCTGATCTCCTGCAATTTTCATGCACAGGTCTCTAGAGTTTATGCAGAATGGTTCAAAAAATAAAAAACATCCAGTGAGCAGCAGTTCTGCAAATGGAAACAACTTGTTGATAACAGAGGTCAGAGGAGAATGGCCAGACTTGTCCAAGTGGGCAGAAAGGCTACTGTAACTGAGATAACCACTCTTTACAACTGTGGTGAGCATCTCAGAATGTGCAACATGTCGAACCTTGAGGTGGATGGGTTACAACAGCAGAAGAGCACATCAGGCTCTGATCTGGTAAAAGCCAAGAAGAGAAAGCTGAGGCTGCAGTGGGCAGAGGATCACCAAAACTGGACAGTAAAAGACTGGAAAAACGTGGCCTGGTCTGATTAATCTCAATGTCTGCTGAGGCACTCAGATAGTAGGCTTAGAATTTGCCTTGTGTCAACAGTCCAGACTATTGAAGGTGATATAATGTTGTGGGGAATGTTTGCTTGGCACATTTTGGGCCAATAAATACCAATCAATCACTGTTGGATTGCCACAGTCTATTTAAGTATTGTTGCCGTCCATGTGCATCCCTACATGGCCACAATTTACTCGTCTTCTAATGACTACCTCCAGCAGGATAATGCAGCATGTCACAAAGCAAAAGTAATCTCAAACTGGGTTAATGAACATGACAATGAGTTCATTGTTCTTCAGTGGCATTCTCAGTCACCAGATCTGAAGCCAATAGAACACCTTTGGGATGTGGTACAACAGGAGGTGCACAGCATGAATGTACAGAAACTGCACAATGCAATCATGTCAACTTGGACCAGAACATCAAAAGAATTTTCCAACATCTTATGGAGTCCATGCCATGAAGAACTAAGGCTGTATGGAAAACAAAAAGAGGCCCTACCCAGAATTAGTAAGTGTTACATTCATTATTAGACAGCAGTGGCCAAGATGAAGATTTCCTTTCTTCCAGGAGTGAATGGCAATGGTAATTAGCAATTTGTTTCAATATTTCCAAATGAACATGGGTTCCATCCGTCTACCTGATACACACTTTTGAAGCTACTGTATTCTAATGTTAGCCGATTATCACATTTAGGCTGACGGTCTTTGAAAAATGTCACGCTGGATTAATCATCTGCCATGTCAGTATCAGCTAATCATGATAATTTGTTTTGCAGCGTTTTTGCAAGGTGTCAGTTCTTGATTCTTGTTAGAGGAGTTATAATAACTGCAGACAAAGTAGAAGGTCATTCTTGCTTGGCTTATGCTGCTGTTTAGAACCAATGCTGCATCGTTTTCTGTTGGCTACTGTATAGAGAGAACTGACCCTGGGTTCCATTAACATTGATTCCTATTCTCTCCACAGATCAAGCCCCCTTGACCCATCTGCTAGTGTTTCCAGTTGCTGGGCTACACCTCCAGCTGGACTCCCATTTAAGGGGAGTGTATGATAGCCAAGGCTATGGCTAGTGAATGAATTACACAACATAATGGCATTTGATTGAAATGACTTCTGACATTTAAGAAGGATGACTAGTGGGTGTGTCACAGCAACAGAGGGGTCCCACTCTTTCGCCTCCCAGGAAATTCATATGCAAGGGTGTTGGAGGGAAAACTCCATCTGATGGTTGAGCCAGAAATACAGGAGATGCAATGTGGATTCCATCCAGGCTGCGGAACAGTGGACCAACTCTTCTTCCTCGCACAGTTTCTTATGGGTGCATGGGAGTATGATAACCCAGTCTACATGTGTTTTGTTTATTTAGAAAAAGCATACGAGTGCGCCCCTCTGCAAGTGTTGTGGGAAGTTCTACCAGAATATGGGGTAGCAGGGCCTATCCTGCATGCTATTCAATCCCCATATGAATGCTGTGACGACAGTGTCCAGATACTTGGTGGTAAATCGAATTTGGTCACGGTGGTGTGAGGTTCTGTCAGGATTTTGTATGGTTATCACTGGTTTTCATGGACAGGATATCAAAGTAAAGCCAAGTATGTCAGGATGTTAAAGTTGGGGAGGATAGAAGTGGCATAATTGTCCTCTTTGCTTCATTCAATTGTGACTTTCACTTGCAGTCAAGTGATTCCCTGCTGAATGTAAAGTGGCTGGGATGAGGATCAGCACCATCAAGTCTGAGGTCATGGTTCTCTCTTGGAAAAGAGTGGATTACTCTCTCCAGGAGAATGGGGAACACATGGCCTTGGTGGAGGAGTTCAAGCATCTCAGGATTTTGTTCATTATTGGCGGAAAAATAGAAAGTGAGATCAACAGGCAGATTGTGGTGGTGGCAGCTGTTCTGCAGATGCTGTACCAGTCCATAGTGGTGAAGTGGGAGAGGAATCTAAAGACAAAACTCTTGGTTAACCAGTCAACAAGCCTGTCCTCACCTGTGGTCGAGCTGTGTAGCTGGACTGACACTCCATGATAGGGTGAGAAGCTTAGCAATCTGGGAGAGCCTCTGGGTTGCTGCGCCTCTGTATTGAGAGCAGTCAGTTGAGGGGGTATAGATAGATAGATAGATAGATAGATAGATAGATAGATAGATAGATAGATAGATAGATAGATAGATAGATAGATAGATAGATAGATAGATAGATAGATAGATAGATAGATAGATAGATAGATAGATAGATAGATAGATAGAGTGCATCCGGAAAGTATTCCCAGCACATCACTTCTTCCCCATTTTGTTATGTTACAGCCTTATTCCAAAATGAATTAAATTCATTTTTTCCTCAGAATTCTACACACAACACCCCATAATGACAACGTGAAAAAAGTTTACTTGAGGTTTTTGCAAATTTATAATAAAAAAACTGAGAAATCACATGTACATAAGTATTCACAGTCTTTGCTCAATACTTTGTCGATGCAGCTTTGGCAGCAATTACAGCCTCAAGTCTTTTTGAATATGATGCCACAAGCTTGGTACACCTATCCTTGGCCAGTTTCGCCCATTCCTCTTTGCAGCACCTCTCAAGCTCCATCAGGTTGGATGGGAAGTGTCAGTGCACAGCCATTTTAAGATCTCTCCAGAGATGTTCAATCGGATTCAAGTCTGGGCTCTGGCTGGGCCACTCAAGGACATTCACAGAGTTGTCCTGAAGCCACTCCTTTCATATCTTGGCTGTGTGCTTAGGGTCGTTGTCCTGCTGATAGATGAACCGTCGCCCCAGTCTGAGGTCAAGAGCGCTCTGGAGCAGGTTATAATCCAGGATGTCTCTGTACATTGCTGCAGTCATCTTTCCCTTTATCCTGACTAGTCTCCCAGTTCCTGCAACTGAAAAACATCCCCACAGCATGATGCTGCCACCACCATGCTTCACTGTAGGGATGGTATTGGCCTGGTGATGAGTGGTGCCTGGTTTCCTTCAAACGTGACGCCTGGCATTCACACCAAAGAGTTCAATCTTTGTCTCATCAGACCAGAGAATTTTCTTTCTCATGGTCTGAGAGTCCTTCAGGTGCCTTTTGGCAAACTCCAGGCGGGCTGCCATGTGCCTTTTACTAAGGAGTGGCTTCCGTCTGGCCACTCTACCATACAGGCCTGATTGGTGGATTGCTGCAGAGATGGTTGTCTTTCTGGAAGGTTCTCCTCTCTCCACAGAGGACCTCTGGAGCTCTGACAGAGTGACCATCGGGTTCTTGGTCACCTCCCTGACTAAGGCCCTTCTCCCCCGATCACTCAGTTTAGATGGCCGGCCAGCTCTAGGAAGAGTCCTGGTGGTTTCGAACTTCTTCCACTTACGGATGATGGAGGCCACTGTGCTCATTGGGACCTTCGTAACAGCAGAAATTTTTCTGTAACCTTCCCCAGATTTGTGCCTTGACACAATCCTATCTCGGAGGTCTACAGACAATTCCTTTGGCTTCATGCTTGGTTTGTGCTCTGACATGAACTGTCAACTGTGGGACCTTATATAGACAGGTGTGTGCCTTTCCAAATCATGTCCAATCAACTGAATTTACCACAGGTGGACTCCAATTAAGCTGCAGAAACATCTCAAGGATGATCAGGGGAAACAGGATGCACCTGAGCTCCATTTTGAGCTTCATGGCAAAGGCTGTGAATACTTATGTACTTTCTTAATTTTTTTATTTTTAATAAATTTGCAAAAATCTCAAGTAAACTTTTTTCACGTTGTCATTATGGGGTGTTGTGTGTAGAATTCTGAGGAAAAAAATGAATTTAATCCATTTTGGAATAAGGCTGTAACATAACAAAATGTGGAAAAAGTGATGCGCTGTGAATACTTTCCGGATGCACTGTAGATAGATAGATAGATAGATAGATAGATAGATAGATAGATAGATAGATAGATAGATAGATAGATAGATAGATAGATAGATAGATAGATAGATACTTTATTAATCCCAAGGGGAAATTCAGTAGCCAACCATCCCTAGGTTGCTCCCTTTAGAGACCCTGCGGCAAACTCAGGACATGCTAGAGGGATTATATCAGAGTAGAGTCACTGCTCCTCTGTATTGACAGAAGTCAGTTGAGGGGGTCTAGCCATGGCATAGGGATGTGCCCTACCTCCCCTACGTGGTGACACTGTGGCATACTCAGGACATGCTGGAGGGATTATATCTCTGGGCTGGCTTGGAAACACCTGGGGATTCCTCAGACACAATTGAATTCTATTGCCGCAGACAGGGAAGACTGGGTTAAACTGCCTGGCCTGCAGCCACAATTGACCCTCAGAAGGAAAAGTGATCCATATTACTAACCGAGAATGCTAAACCGGATGATGGACGCAGGCACATCCGGCCATGGGCCGTAGCTGCAAAAAGACGTACTGCGCCGGCGCAACAAACAGTCCGCGAGAGTCGGCTGAGGACCCGAGAAAGGCAGACAAAAGAGGGCGAGAGAGGCGGATGAGGGTCCGCGAGAGACGCAGGCGCAAAAAGAGTCCGACAACAGCACAGAAAACAGGAGTGAGCACATACAGAAAGGAGTCACAAAAATGAGGCGCAACAAGCACCAAAATAAGGAAAAAAAACATTACAGAGTACTCAAACGAGGGGAAAGCACGAAACACATTGCACACGAAACTAAACACAACAAAAAAAAAAGAACAGACGAGCGCACAATAGCAAGGCACGACCATACCCCCGCCACCCTACAGGCACGGGACGGGACACACACCAAGAGGGGGATTCAACAAGCCCATGGAAGACCAAAAAAAAGAACACAAAACCACCCCACAGACCCTACAAGCAAGGGACGGGACACACACAAAGAGGGGGAGAGAGGCGGATGAGGGGCCGCGAGAGACGCAGGCGCAAAAAGAGTCCGACAAGAGCACAGAAAACAGGAGTGAGCACATACAGAAAGGAGTCACAAAAATGAGGCTCAACAAGCACCAAAATAAGGAAAAGGCACATAAAAGAGTACTCAAACGAGGGGAAAGCACGAAACACATTGCACACGAAACTAAACACACCAAAAAAAAAAGAACAGACGAGCGCACAATAGCAAGGCACGACCATACCCCCCCCCCCCCCCCCACCCTACAGGCACGGGACGGGACGGGACACACACCAAGAGGGGGATTCAACAAGCCCATGGAAGACCAAAAAAAAGAACACAAAACCACCCCACAGACCCTACAAGCAAGGGACGGGACACACACAAAGAGGAGGATTCAAACAAGACACAGGAACACAAAAAGAAACAAAACGCTCGCGCAACAACGATCCCCCCCACACATCCATAAGAAAAAATGTCTCGACTCCAAAAACGCAAAGCTCAACTAAAGCTTCTAACTAACGATGTACCTAAAAGTAGAAACTTTATGAACTGCATTAGATCCTACAATAGTTCATTTGCTTTTGCATATACCGGAGTAAATATCAGGCCACCAAAAGGCAATGGACCATACTGCTTTCGCATATGTGCACAAATACTGCATCGCATTGGAACAGTGCACCCTGAAACAAATCAACAACGCAAATATGCACAAATCTACATCCTAGATCCACATGACGCAAACTATCAATCAAAGTGTTGCATCGCAACAGGCACGGATTCAAAACGAAACACCTCCCGTCTCAGACATACGTTAATGGCAGCGAAGGCTACAACGGGCTTCTCACACAGCACAGGCAAATCGATTACAGCTCCAAAACAACACGTCCCAAATACTACACATGCAACAACGCGCCTCTCAAACGGCACAAGGAAAACATACACCAGGAAAATTCATTCGGATTAATGAATGTCATTTGCAATCATTGTCATTCAGTTCACTTCCCTGAAGAAACAACTGGCAATACAAGTTATACATTTACACGTTGTTGTCAAAAGGGTCAAATTAGACTGCCTTCTTTACATTCATATACTGAATATCTACAGAAGCTTATAACTGACGATGTACCTGAAAGTTAAATCTTTATCAACTGCATTAGATCCTACAAATCAGTATCCACTATGAACATTAACGGTGGCACTGCACGTGACATCCGTCTTGAAAAAATGTTGTTTATTGATGAATGTTCAATGACATGAAGTCACTTACTCAACACCATTCATAAACTTCTACAAACGTTTATGAATAATAATATTCGATTTGGAGGAAAGGTACTTTTATGAGGAGGAGATTTTAGACAGTGATTAGCTATTCTTCCAGATGCCATGCACTCAGCTATTGTTCAGTGCACCTTAAAATACGCAGACAATTGGCATTACTTTCAAAAGATACAGTTAGTAAAAAAGATACGATGTCCAGAACCAGATCATAACAATTGCTTATTACAACTGAGAGATGGTACACTCACCAATACAGATGGACTTCAGCCACATATTATTACAATTCCTCAAGCCTTTATCTGCGACGACTTAGTTACAGAGACATTTGGAACAGCAATCTCATTAGACCAAATGCCCCTTTTAACACAACGCACTATATTATGTCCAAAAAATATTAATGTGGAAAACATAAATACCCAAGTCATTCCATTACTTCCTGGAGAGACACAACTCTTTCTAAGCTCTGACAAACTTGACTCTGATCACAACAATAACCATCTTAAATGACCTTACAAGTTCTGAGCTGGAATTACCTTTTACACTTAAACGGCGTGTACAAACAAATTTTCAAATAAACCTTTACACTGTGCCACACACTTTATTGTTTGATTTCTATTTGCATCATCTACACCGTCACACTATTCTATATGTCATTCATACATCACGCTCTTTGTCATTCCCAACACCAGGGGTTGGCGAGCGAAGCCCACCCCACAGACCCTACAAGCAACGGACGGGACACACACAAAGAGGGGGATTCAAACAAGACACAGGAACACAAAAAGAAAGAAGACGCTCGCGCAACAACAATCCTCACCCCCCCCCCCCCCCCCCGACACACACACACACACACATCCATAAGAAGTGACACCCAAAGCCACATATTCTAAAGTGAACGTCAACACCTTCACACTAGACAGCATAGGTGTCAGCATAGGTGGATCTCCTTACAATAAAGCACTATTAACCGTTCAACTGCAGAAAAGGAAACATATTAACAGTGACTGCGATCCTCCGGAGTGGCAGCAAATCTGTTAATAAATGGTTGTACATGTCACTCAATATTCAAAATACCGGTCCCAATCACAGAGACATCAGTATCCACTATGAACATTCACAGTAGCAATGCCCGAGACATCTGTCTTGCAAAACTGATAATTATTGATGAATGTACAATGGCATCCAGTCACTTACTCAACACCATTGATAAACTTCTACAAACGTTGATGAATAATAATATTCCCTTTGGAGGAAAAGTTCTTTTATTAGGAGGAGATTTTAGACAATGCTTAGCTATTGTTCCACATGCCATGCGCTCAGCTATTGTTCAGTCCACCTTAAAATACGCAGACAATTGGCATTGCTTTAAAACAATACAGTTGGTACAAAACATGCGATGTCCAGATCCAGAATATAACAGTTGGCTAATACAACTGGGAAATGGTACACTCACAAATACAGATGGACTTCACCCAGATATTATTTCCATTCCACAATCCTTTATCTCAGACGACTTAGTAAAAGAGATATTTGGAACAGCAATCACATTAGACCAAATACCCCTGTTAACACAACGCACTATATTATGTCCAAAAAATATTAATGTTAATCACATTAATAACCAAGTCATTTCATTACTTCCTGGAGAGACACAGATCTTTCTAAGCTCAGACAAAGTTGACTCTGATGACGACAATGAACATATAAATTTCCCCTTAGAATATTTGAACACTATTAACCCTGCCGGATTACCACAACACAACCTTGACCTTAAAAATGGAACAATAATCATGCTATTAAGAAACCTTAACACAAAACAGGGTTTATGCAATGGCACACGGTTAGTCGTCAACACCATGACACGCAATGTTATTCAAGCGACAGTTCTTACAGGATCACATGCTAACAATACTGTTCTCATTCCTAGAATTGACCTTACAAGTTCTGAGCTAGAATTACCTTTTACATTGAAACGCCGACAGTTCCCCATTAAACCTGCATTTGCCATGACCATCAACAAATCACAAGGACAAACCATGGACAAGGTTGGCATCTACCTCTCTGAACCCGTTTTTGGACATGGACAACTTTATGTTGCCTTCTCACGTGTTCGCCGTTCATCTGACGTTAAAGTTAAAATTATAAATAATCCATGCCAAGGAAGACTCATTCAAGGACAAGACACCATCTTTACTGCTAATGTTGTATACAAAGAAATATTCCAATAAAACATTAATATATGACAAACACTCTATTTGTTATTTCTATGGGCATCATCCAAAGCTGCACACTATTCTATATCTAATTCATACATCTGACTCTTTCTCATGTCCCAACGCCAGGGGTTGGCGAGCGAAGCGAGCAGGGGGCGGAGCCCCCTAGTATTAGATAATGAGATGACACACCCAATAATGCCTCCTGGAACACTGTGGGAGAATCAGTCATGTGCTCAAGGTGCTATGTCAGTTGGCCAGGGTTCATATACAAAGTGTGAGGATAGCCAGCAGCTGAGCCAACATCCATCCATCCATCCATTATCCAACCCGCTGAATCCGAACACAGGGTCACGGGGGTCTGCTGGAGCCAATCCCAGCCAACACAGGGCACAAGGCAGGAACCAATCCCGGGCAGGGTGCAAACCCACCGCAGTGAGCCAACATCTTTCTTTATGTTACCCACAAATAAATAAGAGTCTAGAATTGCGGGTCCTGATGCCTGGAGATGGTTTTCGACCCTAGCATGGCTAGGGTTAATCATCAATAAGAAGCAGTTTTGCTGTCTCTCAGATTAATAGAGGCTGGCCATGGAAGTGCAATTGTGGTCTGGAGGTATTCAGGGCAGATCTCTTGATAGCCTAGTAACTCACAATCAGGGCTATGAATCTGATGGGAGCTGAAACTAGTGGCCAGTGGAAAAATGACAGAAAGGGTGTACTTGTTGTATGAGTTTGATGAAAGTCTATGACGCAGGCAGGGTACACAATCTGCCTTTATGATTCAAGTCAATTGTAGTGTCTTTAATGGGAATACATCCATGTTTCCATTCTTTATCCAAACCTACTTATCCTTTAATCATTTTAATAAATGCCATGCCCCCTGGACAGTCGATCCTGTGAATCTAAAGTGGCGTTGCATATCTAAGTCAGTGTGCTCCTGCCTAACTACAAGTACTGCTTATTCTGTTACAGATTTCTCTTACTGACACTTCTGTCCTCTGCCTGTCACTAAAAGGACATCCTTTAATACTACAGGTCACTCTGCTAACGGGAGTCACCAACTGCACCAATGTACGTGTCCCATCATTTATACCTCAAGATTCAAGTGTTTAACATTTAAACACTTTAAATTTAAAAATTTAAATTTAACATGACTGTTCTTTGGTCTAAGTAGGCTGAGAAGCAGAAACAATGGGCTACAGTGTAATATTTTTTGTCATCCTATACCATTTTATTGTGGTGTCAACTAAGCTGAATCTGATATCATAACACAATCCTTGTGACTTTCACTCAGTGTTTAAAACAATGCTGCTTAAAACAGGCCTTCGCAAAGTAAGATGGCTCATTGAGGACTGCAGTTCATAAGCAGCATTACCGATTCTTAACTGGTTAACATTTCCTGCCTGCCAAGTTCACTCTTGCCTTAAAAAAAGGGAAAAAAGGAGACATCCTTACATCTTCACTTAGCTTCATTTAGCTTTAATTGACTGTCCCCAGCTAATGCTATAATTTACATCCCAGGGAGAGCTGTGATCTCCTTGTGATAACCGCTCTTTCTTATGCCTGTTTAATTTGCCCACCCTGAGTATATATATCAAAGGCAGACAAGGACTGGCATGTAGAAACCCAGTGACCTTCAGGCAAGCTTCAAGACACTGACTACAATCTCTCCTTCTCAGCAGATTTGGACTTGCTCTCAGCTGGACAATCTTTCTGCCCAATTGCACGTTTTTGTGTTTTTGATTAATTAGCCTGTTCTGCTCAAGGCAAGGATGAATGTGGCTGCTTTTAAGGCTGCCCAGACTTATAATTACGCAAAATCAACGTAAATAAATAGCTTTTAGGGCAAACCTGTTTAGTGATTTTGCCTCTTGGTTTGGAAGGGTAAATCACTAAGCGCCTTTAAACCCTGCACTAGAAGCTGAGGCCATGTAATGATCCCAAACTCGAATTCTCCATTTGGATCAATTTTATTTTAGGCTGCACCATTTGTTTTCTTTGTCAAGAGTATTTATTATGCTGCATGTGGGTGCATATCGCTTCAGCTATTGTGTCCATTCCTTTATTATCTAAACTGATTAAATCAGATCAAGCCAGTCCATCACAGGACACACATTCTCACACACACAGACACACACACGCATCCACACCCACTCATACCAGGTGAAAGACAAGTGGGCACTGGGTGCGTTTTACAGGTTTGGGATGGACAACAAAGGGAAGAAATTTAATATGACACAGTCACTAAAAATCTGGAGGGCCGCTGAGGTCACATCCAGTCAGTATGAGGGACTGCTCCTTAAATCAAAGAACCCCCAGATATTTGTGTTCAATCTCGGGACCTCTGCGCCTTTGAATAGCATTTTTTTTTAAACAGGGGTATTAATACAGTGGCACAGTGGTTATTTATGTGTCTCACACATCCAAGGACCTGGATTTGAATTCTAGTCCAAATGATACCTATGTGGAGTTTACATTTCTTATTATGTCTGAATGATTTTCCATACGTGTAACAAGCTAGTTGTGCTGTGAGTTTTCTACCATACTCTTTTTCTAACATGAAGAAATGCTGTCTATTGAAGATGTAGCTAAGGACAGAAAAAGGGTACACAGTGTTGCCGTCTTGGATCACATTGTTATGGTTAGTGCTGCTGCCTTGCACCTCCTGGGTTCAGATTGCTTTTTATGGGCAGATCTAAATAATCGCTTTTCCCTCTACATCCCAAAGAGGTACATATTAGGTAAAATGGTGAATCAACAGGGAGTAAGTCTACTCAACGGCACCTCATAATGACACCTACATGGGTGATTCTTATCCATCCATCCATTTTCCAACTCCATTTTCCAACCCGCTGAATCCGAACACAGGGTCACGGGGGTGATTCTTATATTTATTTTCTAATGTATGGTGTTATGTTCATTGCCTGTTGTTGCTATTGTACTACTGTCACCAGTCTAAGAGTGACACACGTGTATGCATTTCATTGTACTACACTGTCATAGACACGGGTTGGCTGGCATCACGGCTGGGATGAACTGTTCCTTACCCAGCCTGGAGGCCTTGATAATGGAAGCGTGGAATGAGTTGCCTTCCAGGAACATGTGTTCCCCCAGCACAATTGGTGGCAAAATCTCTCTGACGTGTCTTATGTGTGCAGACCAGCAGGGCTGCATGGGAGTTGTAGTTCCATTGGGCAGCCCTGCTGGGTTGGGTGGGAGCCACCAGGGCGAACTGTAGGGAGAAGCTGTCCCCAGTTTAGAAAGGTCCTGTCTGTCCCGGAAATGCTTCCTGGATGGAGTGTGGTGGTACTGGAAGTACTCCCAGGTCCAGTATAAAGGAGACTGCTCCACTTCACCCGAGAGAGTTGGAGTCGGGAGGACTTGCTGAGAAGAGTGGGAGGAGGAAAACGCACAGGGAAGAGAAACTGTGCACTGTTGTGTTGTGTTTTGTGAACAGAAGCTTGTTGACAGGTATGTCCATATTAATAAACTATTATTCGCATTCGGGACTTGGTGTTGTGCAATTGTGTCAGGATTTGGGGTGCAGCTACACCCCTTACTGGTCACAACACCTTTGACAATAAACTTGAAGTTGAATGTGAGTGATGTGGGACTATTTCTGGATCCTCATTCTTAAGCACTGAGGGAAGCAATTCAAGAAAATGGATGAACAGAAACTATACATGGGTTAAGAAAACCAGTCAAGTTTCATTCATTGTACAGTATATCTTTGAAAGTCTTATATATTTAAATGATACATTAAGCAAAGCCCCTCAAATCAGTGGACCCCCAACCTATTCTGCTTTAAGAGACCACAGCTCACATCTCGGTGCTAAAGCCTATATCATCTTTTGAGTAGTCCAAGTTACTGACCTCAGGATTAGGAGAACCTGGGCCTGGTATAAGCCATTGTTGTTACAGGGTGTAGCTGCAACGGTAAAGGGACTGAAAGCATAAAAGAAGCAGGCAGCAGTTAGGAATATCTGACCATACTTAATTTGAATCAGATTTTGCCACAGGTATATTGTAAAGGCCGACCCCTTAACCAGCCGGCAGCTACACTACCAAGACCTGTGGCCTGGATAAATTCCTGAGATGAATCTATATATAACAAGCCATACCTCTAACAAATAATATTTTCCCATAGAAAAAATATATATATGTATATCCCTCCACCAAAACAGCAACGCGAAAACACCATATATACAATAACAAACCCTCCCTTGCCCCTGTAACGTATAACAAACGCAAAACACAAATAACAATAATTGATGAATACGGAAATGACAATGATCGTGAACTTGAGTCCGGGTATACTACTGTCCTGAATACAGATGGCTGAAAGAATGGATGTGTTTGAATCTCCCGGAAAATGGAACAATCTCACCGTGTTAGTCCTCGGCGTGTGGTGGATAATGAAGTCCAACCCCGGGGTCTCTGGTGATGATTGAGCTGAAGTGAATCCGGTGGAATGAAAAACAAACTGGACACAAAGCGCGATGTGAAAAATAGCAGGTAATGGTGGTTTGTTGTCATAAAATGAAATCTCCGTCTTTCTCCTTCCCCCTCTCTTTTCCCTCCTGATCATTTAAATAGTAAAGAGCCGGATGTAATTGATTGTGAACAGGTGCTTTCCATCTTGGGGCTGCGGTCTCTCTCCCTCATCCGTCCCATCTGTATTTACGGGGACAACATTCACTGACGCACACGTTATAAACAGCAAACGGGATGATGGAAACAAAACGCACTCAGCACATACATTGAAAACACTATTACTATGTAGCCCCGCTACAATATAACTGCTTCAGTCTCTGACTAGATCAACATGTCAATTGGTTAAACCAGGGGTGGGCAAATTCATTCCTGGAGGGCCGCAGTGGCTGCGGGTTTTTGTTCCAACCCAGTTGCTTAATTAGAAAACAATCCTTGCCAATAATTACATTTCATGGCTTGTTAGTGCTTTAACTCTGCTATGTCAAGTCATTCTCATATTCTAGATTTTTTTTTCCATTCTAAGGATATCATCCAAATACTTCGAAGTGTAAAACGGATGGGTAATTCTCAATCCTTCACTTTTTTTCTCTTCTCTTTCCTTCCAAGTATTTCATTAAATCAAATAGTGCACGATAAATACACACAGGTGTAAAGGGTAACAAGCAAAATGGATAACTACTGGTTTCTTTTGTCATTTGCATCTTATTGCTAATAAGGAGCAATTAAAAACCAAGTATGCAGCTGTTTAAGACTTAAATAAGCAATAAGGGTTCAAAATCCTAATGAGGGAGATAACTAAAATGAAGCAGAAGTGTTTCTAAAGCAATACGTGCCTCTTGTTAAGCAATTGGGTTGGAACAAAAACCTGCAGCCACTGCGGCCCTCCAGGAATGAATTTGCCCACCCCTGGGTTAAACGATGGTACATACTGGCTTAATAATAGCGTATGCACATTTTCATTGGTTAAACAACAGTACTTCTGCTGACAATCAAGAAGTACATATATCACTGTATGTTGATTAGAGACTAATATCCCCAGAAAATGTAAATAGAAACATTTGGTAGTTCTGTCATCACAGTACTGTTTGTTGATGAGATATCAATCGAATCAGCTTGATCTTCAAAGCAGGTGACTCTTTTGCGAGACTGGTAAATATCTGTGTCTTGTAGATGGCTATCAACAATAACCTGCAACAGCTTTACTCAGGAGATGTGCCTCTTCACTTATCATGCCTGTCTAAAACATTGCCTCTCCACCTATTAGCTTTTATCTCTCCACCCCCTGCTTCGCTCGCCCACTCCCGGGTTTGGTTTACCGGATATACAATTTAAAGAGATTGTTATTTTCATGGGAATTGTTACATATGCATTATTTTCACTTTTACTTTAATAATTGTGTAAAAACAATACTTGTCCTTTATTTCCAGCGTGGTTATATCTCTTTCTCGCGGGACGTATAACACTGCTCATGTTGTAATGGGGGGGGGGGGGGGGGGGTTTGGGGGGGCTGAACTCACGCTAAGGAAAAGCTGTTCATTCAGCTGCTGTCTTATTGCTGCTGCTGCTTGTGAGCTGCGTGTTCTCTTTATCTCTTGCGCGACGATCATTTAAAAGCCTGTACAGTAGCTGTCCTTTTGCCACTTCGCATCTCTGCCGCTCACGTTGTGAAGGGAGGGGAGATGGAGGAACGCACGCTAAGGAGAAGCGTTCGGATCATCTGCTGGCTTGCCGCTGCTGCCGAGCTGCGTGTTCTGCTTGTCGCTTGTCGTTGTTTGAAGAGCTGGGTACACATGAAGTGTGTTTGCCAAATGCATTCCAACAACTGCTAGGTTAGATGTCCGTAAACTTGTTTTAAATGTTGTCTCACTGCCTTGTCTTGCGTGACGTTACAATGTCTCTCGTGGGATGTGAAATTGTCTTCCGAGAAGATCACGTCTCGCCTCCCTAGTCTCCCTCCCAAGATTTTTATTTATAATAGAGAGATATATAAAATCCAATATCTGTCTGTCTGTCTGTCTGTATATCCGCTTTTTTCTATAATTTGCTTGAACATTCCGGTTTATTTTGCGACTTCTCTCATCGCACTATGTATCATAGTTCTCTTGTGGTACCGATTTATTTGAGCGATTCCGCGAGAGACATTCAGCGGGCCAAGGGAAGGGGGGCAGGGCCCTCCTTAGTCACATGCCCGCCTTGGGGCATATCTTACCTCTGCTTAGCTAGCAAAGAGAGAACTATTTAATGGATTTAAGTCAGGTTTTTTTGTATAATTTGCTTGAACATTCCAGTTGATTTTGCGACTACTCAGAATCACAGTTCTCTTGCAGGAGTGATATATTTGCGCTAATCCGAGACAGAGGCTGCACGCTGAGGGGAGGGGGAAGCGTGATGTCAGGAGTAGGGAGCCGGGTATAGCCCCCCTCACTGTCCTGTTTCATTGCTATGTGGGTGGAGCCACGGGGGATGGCTAGTTTTTACTATTTATATGTTTTTTTTTTCTAAAAAACAACTTACAGAAGTGTCCCTTTTTTTAAACACTGATTTTAGCCCATTGCACCACACGTTTCATTTTCCTGCCCCCTCACTTGATCTTTCTACATACTTCCTCCTAGCTTAGAGTTTACTCAGGTAAACAGGGTTTTAATTTTGAGAAATATAATTGAAATATTATTAAGTAACAAAAAGAGTTGCCTTCCACAACTGTGCTTGTAGTGAGAAGTCAAGCAAAATGACACCTTTTATTGGCTAACCAAAAAGATTACAATATGCTTTCAAGGCAACTTAGGCCACAAAATCTTGCCTGAAGAAGGGGTCTGAGTTGCCTCAAAAGCCTGCACATTGTAATCTTTTTAGTTAGCCAATAAAAGGTGTCATTTTGCTTGACTTCTCACTACATCCATAATGGCTAACATGGTACAACACTCTAGTACTTCAACTGTGCTTGAAATAGCAAACTAATCACAGAAATGAATACAAAAGTCAGATAAAAGCAGCATGTCTCCAACACATTAATACAACTTCTAGAACAAAACATTACAAAAAAACAATCACAAATCCTGCATGTGTCTCAAAGGGGCGAAGCTTTCTACTGGCTAGGTTTAGCAAAGCAAAGATTTCTTCCCATCAAACAAGACAAAAGATGCTTCCTTGAATGGTCTACTGCGGCCACTAAGTCTCACAGCTTTCTGATTCCGTCATGCTCGCTCTATTGTTTTCTACAGCCAAAGGCTCTAACTTGGAACTGGACACTATTCCCCCTTTAACAAATGAGCTGGAACGGCCTTGGATCTAAGGCCTTGTGATGGCTCTTGTTAGCAGGAGATTTTCCTTAAGAGGCTTACTTCAATTAACTAGATAGTTCTTGTGTGCCATTATAGATTTATCACAACACAACCAGAAACTCTGTATTGAAAACACTAGTACAGTATCATTATAGAAAAAATAACACTTAAAAGACTAATGGTTTTTGACTTAATTGGTTTGGCAAAACACTTAATACAAGGATAATATTGAAATACAATTTTACTGTAAATGTAACTTTTTAAAAATGCTTGTTATAATCTGTATGCGAGCCACATTATCTCAGAGGTGCTTCTTGGGAGCAAATCTGTTACCTAGGGTTGGTGAATAACAACTTAAAAACAAGATGGTGGCCATTCAGCTCTGAGGCTAAGGATCTGCACTGGTATCCAGAAGATTGCTGGTTCAAATCTAAAATAGATCCTAGTCTGCTGGGCCCTTGAACAAGGCCTTTAACTGCACTTGTTCCAGGGGTGCTGTACAATGGGACCCTGTGTTCTCACCCTAAGGGGTATGTGAAAACTAACAAATTCCTAATACAAGAAATTGTATGAGATGAAATAAAGAACAACAAAAAAAATACTCAGCTTGAAGACAGGGCATCCTTCATTATTTTATGTTTTAACCAAGGTGAGTTGAATGTATGGGCGTCAAGGTGTGGGCAGTGGATAGGACTACTGCCTCACTACTACAGGAGCCCGGTTTCAATTACCAGTCTATGGTCTATGTGGAGTTCGCACATTCTCCCCATGCCTATGTAGGTTTCCTTTCTACATCCCTTCAGTTTAAACTTATTAAGTGTGAGTCAGGCAAGGTTTGTTTTTCCAACACAAGTTAGTTATGCCTTATATCCTAAACTGCTGGGACAGGTCCTAGACTCTGGCTCTTCATGGAAACATTGATTCAAATAAATGAATGACTAGATTCAATAAATTTATAAACAGATGTGAAGAGTATGTAATCATTCTGCCTCACTTGTGTTCCAGGTCTCCATTTAGGATTCTTTTGTCCTGAAGAATTTGTATGTTGTCTGCATGTTTGTCTGAGTCCCTACCTTGAGAGTTTAGATTTCCCATAAAACCCCATAATACCAAAATATGCCATACATGAACAGATAGATAGATAGATAGATAGATAGATAGATAGATAGATAGATAGATAGATAGATAGATAGATAGATAGATAGATAGATAGATAGATAGATAGATAGATAGATAGATAGATAGATAGATGATAGATGAAAATGAAAACTAGAAAATGAAACCTAAAGATAGGCAGAGGTTGACTTATTGAGAAAAATTTTGTAACAATGCAAAATGAGACTTTTCATCAAGAAAATGTTATAAAAGCATGATTAATGGAGCAGAGCATTTAGTTTCTTTTAAAAGGTAAAGTTCACCCAGGGATTATCCACAATGCTTTGCTCTTAGGTAACACTGTGTTAACTGAGTCACCAATGAACGCTCCACAGGTTGACCAGTGTGTCAGGTAGAGGATGTGAGACACAGTAATAAGGCCAACATCCTTCTCTCTGCTACTGCCTCCAGAGTTCCAGGTGAGACCCCACTGCAGAGCCCAGATGATCCTTATGTTTGCCCTTCAACAGACTGGTGTCCTAATGTGGATGAGTGTGCACTATGCGCATTACAACTACAACAGACAAAGGCACTTTCCCAATGATAAAAAGTGGCCCTAATGTCTTATTATATTCCTTATTTTAGGGATTGAGCTGTAAGTAGAGTTTGGCATTTGTGCTCAGCCTTGAGAATTGCTGTTATGTGTGGACATCATACTTTCTGCAGGTTCCTGAATGCCCTCATCCTCATGGCACAATAAAACCAAGTGTCCACTGCAACCAAAAAATTATGTTTGAAAAATATCATGGTTGCTCTGTTTGGCTATGTTTATTATACTTTCCTGATGGACTTGCCTAAATCTACTGAAGTAAGAAAATTGTTCCATCAAGCAGCTCTCCTCTTGTTTCTTTCCTCCAGATTAAAAACAGTAATTGTTTTGTGTTACACTCTCTACTTAAAGTCATTTGCATTGGTCTCTGTCAAGCTGTTGTCATGGCCTCCATGGTCTGACAGAAAGAGAGGCTTTTGAAACCCTACAAAGAAACTGAGATGGGGTCTGATCAATGATTCCCATGGAAGATTACTGACATTCACAACAGCCCACTGACTTACTTTTTATCTTGTTATTAGGCCTGTGGTTTGGACCACCTGAACAGCTCATGCCGTTTTAAGGAAATCTTCAGTTTGCAATTTCAATTACTTGCATTTGAACCATTAAGTTCATTTTCCTAATACTGTACAGTCAATTGGCAACTTAACATTTTCCTCAAGAAAAAAATCAGCTATTCCTCTAACCTTGTGTGACCTTTATAAAACCAGCTCACAGACACACAGCCAATTTATTTACAAATTACAGAAACCTTTTCAGCATTCCTGATATAAGTGAACTTTTGTGGTATTAAATCGATGACCTTCATTTACTTTGCAAGAGAAAAATATGCATAGATTTGCAGAAGAGTATTAGTCCAATACAGGGTCTCTCAGTGAGTTGAAGCCTCTCACACCAACATGGGACTAAACGCAGGAACCTTCTAATCATGGAAAGAATGCATGCTGTACGGCACACCTTCACACACATGTAGGACCAGAAGAGAACTGACGATGATTATAGCCTTTGGAGAATGAATATTTGAGAGGCCACTCAAACTGAAGAAGCCTGGGGATGAATGACAACAGCACCTACAAGAAAACTGTGATGAAACGTTTAGCAGATGCGTTTGATTCTGACTAACAGAATAACTGAACTTATAAAGAGCTCATGTAGCCCTTTTCATAAAATTTGGAAGTGACGCATCGGCAGATAAATCTAGTTCCTCTCAGTTAACTGTAATACATTTATTCTAAATCTCTTCTTTCACGTCCAGTAATCAATTTTTAAATTTAAGAAGTATTGTTGAAAAACACTACACTACAAAAGCATCAGAACTGGACAAAGGCTATACGATTATTGTGGAGGAATTCCTTTATTATAATTACCAAGGTAACTTTCTTATGCCAGTATGCTAACAGTTCACTTAATGTCAATGAATATCAGTATATTGTAAAATAGAAAAACAAGGTCAATTATCTTTAATCTCATAAAACAGCCACATTTGATCTATGTTTACTGAGCAATCATTTGTCTTTGTATTGTTATCAAAGTTTTTTTTCATGTTTTCATGTAAGTTGTTAAGGTCCTGACATGAAACGAGCAGAGATAGAGCATTTAAACTTGCCATTTATACTGTTAGTACAAAAGAAATTAATCACATTGCAGTTAGTTAAGCGGCATTAATTGGTGCAGGTGCCATAAAATAGTCATGTTCCGTTAAAAAGAGACCTGCTGTGCTGTTTTCTGTAGTACAGACTCTCAAAAGTTAACTCTGAGACCACCATCAGCAATTTCAAAAACCGATTCCTGTGTCAGTACAACGCCAAAGTTCTTCCACCAAAAAGGCACAGCACCAGACTTTAAACTGTAAATTTTATGTACTCATCAGACAAACATAAAAGCTGCCATGACATATAAAAATTTGGCCTTTTAACTCTTTCGATTTTGGAGCCATTTTCTTCACCATATTTCATCAGTACGAAAGCTGTTGAAACTCAGACAAGGACATTTTTGTTTCTAATGTGAACAAAGAGGAAAAATACAGAAGCTCTTCTGACATTATTTAGGATAACTTGAAGAGAGCTTACCAGAAGATAAAATACAGAAGTGTGACAAGGGCTAATTTCCTTCAGTGGACAGTAGCTTATGGAGCCGCACAACACCGACAGAAGAGACCATGGAGTCAGCAATGAGAAGACACTATTTAACCATAGTAGAGCCTTTTAAACCTGCTTTCACATAACCACTGGTAACTTTCCTTCATAAAATGAAGGTATTTCAAGATATCTGAAATATTAAGAAGGCTTCTGGCTATCATTACCTAAATTACAGGGAGTGTTGCAAAGCATTAGTGCGATTTTCCTTCCTTCAAATTTAATGAAATTATTACAGCAGCAGCCAGTTCAGCCTACCGCTTAATTTGGTTAACCACCTTTTGTAGCCTAATTAGTGCCTTTAACATTAGAGGTAGAACTTTGTAATCTGTAACACCATAAATTAAGAACACTATCCCGAGAGTGTTTGCAGACTCACCCCATGTCTAAGCTGACTTTCCTATAGGGTTTCTGATTTTTCTCCCTAACCTCAAAGACATGAGTGTTTTTGATTAAATGGGCAACTTTCAATTCAGCTGTAAATGACTGCGCCCTGTGAAGGACCTGTGCCCAATCCAAGGCTAGTTTCTGTTTTCCAGCCATTTCTGTTCAGCTACCTGCAACCTTTAATTGGATCAGCAGGTTAGAAGGTAGATGGAAATGTAATGCTTAATAAAATTATACCTAGTTCTTTCCTAAGCCTTCACCACATCTTCCATGAACAATAATTTTTCTAGTGTGTGAGATGGTAGTTCCATATTTAGGCTGTTCTCTTTAGTTTGCTTTTTTCGATTACCAGTTTCTGAACATTAATTGCTCCCATTAAACAGAAAGATAGTCCATCTGTTTCAAGCTAAAAGTGATAGTTCACCAAAAACATAGTCAATGTTACAGCATATGCTACTTTAGGAACCTGACCCTTGCAGATACATTATCATAGACCTTTCCTTTAGTTATTATAGGTGTTTTAGTGTAACACCATGCCCCTAATCTGAGATAGAAGGATAGTGTGTTCTTCGTTAATAGCACCTCATCAAAACAGCTTACATCATAATAATCACTACTTTATGTTAAGCTCTCCTCTACAATCACTGCATGGATTTATCAAATGATGTATGGATAACTACTTTCTAAAGGACAACTGAAAGAAATTAAGAGATGCTGAAGGACACTGACACAACTGACTAGCAAGAAATGACGCACTACAAGGACAATGTCTATTCCGGCATTACTGGGTGAAAGGCAGTAACCGCCCCCTAACAGGACAGCAGCCACTCTTAATTAAAGTGATCAATCCAAAAGTCGAAGTTTGGAATAGAAGAACATAAACTCTACGGCTGGAGTTTAAACAACAGCTCAAGTCAAAGTGACAATGCTCCCCTCTGAGGCACTTCCTTCATAGTAAGTTATCAAGTGGCAGAACAATGTCATCAAGCTGGCAAGATGATAAATCAAATCATGGCAGAAATGTGCACCTACCTCAAAACATCAAACTAAAATTATTAGCTAACAAGGTTAACTATGAGTATAGTGCCATCCCATCCGCTATTTTTATAATACACTCATAATCTAAATCAGGAGTCAGCAACCTTTCAGCGGTGTTGTGCCAACCCTATGTTACAATGTTATTCCACATGCCAACATAATTCTACCAATTTTGTTATACTGTATATAGTATCAAAATTGGTTTGGTTATAATGGGCATAATTTTAAAGCCCATTATAACCGGATCTTATATTATTGGTCATTCAATATTTTAAAATACATAGGATCATTTGTGAAAAGAATGTTTTGTCAAATTTTAATTTTCAATACATTTATTAAAAATTGTATTACACATTATAAATTACAAGCTTTTTAATACAAAATTCATAGTTTGAATAAGAAAAAATTATCAAGAATTCTAATATGATTAATCATTCTTTATTATTAATCAGAGCTATTAATCCATTAATGAGAAGCAATTGTATAACTACATTTGGTGGCTTTATTTTTGGTTCATATTATTTGACTAAAATAAGTAGTTTGTTTCTTAAAGCCAGGATCAGCCCTTTTCATAGCCTCACTTTTCTCATCAGAGTTTTTAAACGTGGACTGATGTTTAGTTTGATAATGTCTTTGTACACTTGATGTACGACACACGATACTTTCACAGCATAACGCACACACAGCACGATCCTTCTGTTTCACAAATCCATATTCATTCGTCCAAGAGTCTTGAAAAGAGCAAACATCAAGTTTTTGTCTTTTATGAGTCATTTTAGGGCTGTACATTACTTAATAATAACAAGAGCTTTGTTTTAACGTACGACAGCCTGCACTGAACACATGGCTTCCCTTTACATTTCAGTTGTATGCGCAAAACTTAGGTGAGGGACGCAGAGCAAGAACGCATGCGTTATGATTAAAATATAATAACAAGCTTTGTTTTAACGTACCAAGGCCTACACTGAACACATGGTTTCCATTTACATGTGAGTCGCATTTGCAAAACGTAGGTGACGGCGTGAACGTGTGCGCTGTAATTAAAATATATTTTTTTACTATATTTCCATTCAATCAGGATGCCATTGAAAATCGTTCCATGCTGTAGGTTGCTGACCCCTGATCTAAATATTTAAAACAATTCTCCATGCTATTTCCAAGTTTGCTTTTTTGGGTAACAACACCCAATTAACCTCAACAGGTCTCTGTTTATGACATTTGACCAGTTCAAAAAACTTATAATACTTTGAATTAGGAGATTTAAAGCAAGGATTCTTATTTTGTTGTGATAGGCAGGTATGATGTCTGTCCCATTCTCCTTCTTCTGTTGCCTTGCAGTGGTTTTTAGAAAATGAGGACATGGACATCTGATCACCATCGGATCCTTCTTTAGACCTTTGTGGTATTCTGTTGGAATCATCATTATTTGCCTGTGCCAAAACAGACTGCAGAGTGCAGTGGAGCAACAGTAGAATCTGGGATTAAAGAAGAGTATTTTGATTCTTTTAATTGGTGTATCTTACTGTGAGCATATTGCACTGTGTTGAATAGAATTATATGAAATAATACATTAATTGTCAAACTTCAGTGAACATTCCTGTTTTATAAAGAGGAGCATTAGTTGGTCCATTTGGAGGTTAGTTCTTCCTTCTGGCTTTTGCTGATGCTGTTTGGAATGATCTGTGAGTTATGGTAATGCAGACGCAGGAGGTGCAGGCTAATTACTTTCTTATACCTGTCATCAACCATTTTAATCTTATTGATTTGGCAATTAGCTTACTAATAACCATTTCATCCAGTTCCATTGTTTACTTTAATAGAACTCATGTAATTGTGGTTGAAGAGTGTTTTTACACCTACAAAAAACAATTATTCAAAATAAATAAAAGATTGATATATTCTTAACCCCACTCTACAACCCATAGATATCCATGACAACCAAAGCCTTTGAAAGTGACACTTTTCAATAGACTGTTAGTTTTTTTTTTTATTATTGACTTGCCTGACTTGACAGACATAATGCAGCTGAGAGGCAGAGAGGCTCCATGCAATTTATTTTAGACAAATCAGAGCCAAGAATCTATTGTCAGCTGCAAGGGATACAAATGGCAAACTAAATTTAATAGCACTTCATAGCTTTAGTGTATGTATTACATGCAATGATATCTGTACAAACTTCCAGTCATATATATCAATATTTATACTGTACAGATAAGTATACGATACTTATATATATTCAGAAAGTACTCAGACACCATCACTTTTTTCACATTTTGTTAAGTTGAAGCCTTCTGCTAAAATTATTTAAATTCCTATTTTCTCTATACAACAAGATACACTCAATACCCAAGAATGACAAAGCGAAAACAGGAATTTTGAAATTTTTGCTAATTAATTAAAACTAAAAAACTGAAATTTCCCACTGGCACAAGTATCCAGACCTTCTACTGTGATGAAGTTTGACTCAGGTCCATCCCGTTCCATCACTGAGTCATTTCTACGCCTTATTAGGGGCTTACTTGTGGTCAGTTCTATTGAATGGACAGGATTGGCAAAGGCACACAGCTGTTTAAATAAGGACCTACAGTTGACCATGTGTATCTGAGCCAAAAACAATCCAAGAGGTCAAAGGAATTGCTTGCAGATCTTAGAGACAGCATCTGCCACAATGAAGGTTCCCAAAAGCACCTGAGCCTTCATACTTCCAAAATGGAAGAAGTCTGGGACAGCTGCAAGGGACAACCACAGCTCTTCATAGAGTTGGCCACCCAGCCAAACCAAGCAACTCTGGGGGACCAAGAACACAATGTTCACTCTGGCCGAGCTCCAGAGAACCTGTGTGAAGATAAAAGAAACTTGCAGTACAACAACAATTCCTGCAACACTCTTGTGATTTTCTTTTTATTTTATGACAGTGTGGCCAGACAGAAGCCCCTCTTAGTAAAAGACACGCAGTGTTTGCTAAAAGGCACTTAAAGGAGTTTTACACTGTGAGGTGTTCTGATGATTAGTGCCAGGTTAGGAAGAAACTAAAGACCTTTCATTACCCGTTAAATGCCATTCTAACGGTAAGGCATTAAGGTGGCAGCAACATGCTGTGGGCTGTTTTTATCTGCAACAGGGAATAGGAATCCAGATAGGGTTGAGGGAAAGTTGAATGGAGAGACATCCTTAATGAAAACATTCTCCAGAGCACACTGAAACTGAGACCGGCCAACCATTAACCTTCCGACAGGACAATGACCTTAAGCACAAAGCAAAACAAGACAGTAGTGGCTTAGGGAATGTTCTGGAGTGGCCCAGCCACAGCTTGAACTGGAATCAAATCAAACATCTGTGGAGAGAACTGTAAATATCTGTCCACTGACACAGTCTAAGAGGATCTGCAGTGAAGAATGGCAGATAAACCCCAAATCCAGGTGTGCCAAGCTTGTCACATCATGCCAAAAAAGTCTCCAGGCTGTTGTGGCAGATGGCCGGGGGTTCTGCCCAGTCGGGTCGCCTGGAAGGTCCGGGAGAGGAGCAGTACCTTACCCGGGCCACGAGAGTGCAGCCGCCCTGGTCTGTGTGGGGGCCACGGGAGCAGAGCTTGGAAGCTCAACCCGGTTGGGGCCTGTGGTCACCGCCAGGGGGCGCCCAGATACTTGTGGAGCCCTGGAAGGCAGCACTTTCTCCACACCAGGAAGTGCTGCCGGACCAGGGATGATATACGCCTGTAGTGCTTCCGCCACACTGGAGAGTGCTGCTGGAAGTCCATCATTGAGCATCTGGATCACATCCAGTTAAGATATAAAAGAGGCTGCCTCACTCCATTCCAGGAGCCAGAGTCGGGTGGAAGTGGACAGAGCTTGCCTGGGAGGAGTTGGAGGCGAGTGGATAGGAAGAAGAAAGGAGTCTAAAGAACTGTATTTGGGGATTACTGCACTGGGTTTGGGTGTGTAAATAGTGGTGTGCAATTAAAACGTGTGTGTTTTTAAGACGTTCTGTGTCTGCCTGTGTGTGTCGGGTCCGAGCCTTTCCACACTGTAATCTCTGAGAAAGTGGCTTCAATTAAGTACTGAGCAGATGGTCTGAATACTAGTGCTATTTAGTTTTTTTAGTTTTAATAAATTCGCAAAAAATTCTAAAAACCTGTTTTTGCTTAGTCATTCGGTGGTACTGAGTGTTGCTTAATTAGGGAAAAAAAGAATTTAAATGATTTTGGTACAAGGCTGCTGAATTTGTGGTCTGAGTACTTTCTGAATACACACATACACACACACGCACACACACACAGGCATACAGTTTCCATATGCACATTCACATCTATTATATACTCTCATCCCTTCCTGAGTTAGTTTCTGTCTTCATCCCAAATTTACCAGGAGAGGCTCTCTCCATGATGACGAGAAATTGGATTAAGGAGGTTTGAGAATAGAATGACGGATGGCACATTACACATGCACACAGTTTTTATCAATACCAGATATACAGTTACCGTATATACCCATGTATAAGTCAAAAATCGATCATAAAATCAGACCCTGACTTATATGCCCATTTTTATATCTTCTTGCCTCCTCCAATCTCGCATCAGTTTCTCAGACACATCAAATTTTGTTGCAGCAGCGCAGTTACTGATTTCTTTCACTACTTCAATGACATTTAATTTAAAACCAGCTTTATATTTTCTTCTGATCGAATGCTCCATCGTAGATAAGAGATGCTCTTAGGATAAAGGTGTATGAGGGTGTGAGACACACAAAACAATGCAAACGTTGCTTCGGAATAGTCGGGTATTACCGTGTGTTCACTTAGGCACAATAGAGAGAGAGAGAGAGAGAGAGAGAGGTTAGGAGTACGCACTGATACAGTACATTGCCAAACCCACATAGAAAAAAAAGGCAGTGTGCTCCGTGGTTACTCTCTCAGGTGGGCGTTAGCATATCATAACCTCTTGGACCAATAGAGCTTTCTGCATTCGACTTATACGACTGACATTATAAAATACCAGAAATTATACAATAAAATCAAGTCCCGACTTATCCGCGAGTATATACGACAGTATGTTATTTCATATAGCACAAATCCTTACAAAATTTTTTAATGGCATAATGAACACAATTTACTCCTTCATTTAGTTTCTTTCTCCAGCTTATATTCATACATACTAAGGATGCTCGGATCAATTGGCTGTCATTCAAAATTGGACGATTTCCATTAAAAAAAGACTTGATTGGTGATGGGTAAAAAGGCCAATCACCAAAACCGACCGTTTTACGATAATTTAGCTGGAGTGTGCGATGTAATACGGTAGCTGAGCCAGCATCCTTTTCTTTGTTTTGCAGCAAACTTCCTGCAGTGTAAACAAAGAGTTGCGTGTGGAAGCTTTTTTATCAGTGAATGGGAGGCAATTGGTATATTAGCCTTTACGTTAAAGAAAGTGGAGTAATAAACTGAAAAAAACTGGGAGTGGTCTCTCCTGGACATTCTCATATACTCAGTTATGGGGATGGATATTTGAGGAGTAAACTTCAAGACAATAATTATATTTTTTTCTTATGTACATTAAAGAACCATAAACAACAAATCAAATCAAATAAATAATATATTGAACAATTATTATACAAGTAAGGTTGAGTAATTCGGAGTAAATCAGTTGCATGAATAAAAAAGTAGCACTTCTGGTTTACGGAAATAGCCCAATAGTTGACAGAAATCTATGTTTTGTACCTAATAATTGTATGCAAAATTTGGTTGACCTAAGTGAAAGCGTACTCAAGTTATCATGTTTATTTACACACACACAGAGACAGACACACAGACATAATTTCAAAAATGGTATTTTTGGACTCAGGGAGGTTTAAAACGTTGAGATTCATCAAAATCTCAAAATGGAATTATTGGAGGATTACAATATTTTCCCTATACTTTGTATACCATCCATCCATCCATCCATCCATCCATCCATCCATCCATCCATCCATCCATCCATCCATCCATCCATCCTCTTCCGCTTATCCGAGGTCGGGTCGCGGGGGCAGCAGCTTGAGCAGAGATGCCCAGACTTCCCTCTCCCCGGCCACTTCTTCTAGCTCTCGTATTACTTTGTATACAAGAAAGTAAAAAAAGGAATTAGAGACGTCGTTCCATGTAACTAGACAAATGGCAAGAAAAGCTACTTTAAGGAATTCAAACCTTTATTTTGTCCTTTAAATTAAAATGGACACGCTTGAATTTGCCCAGTGTGCTTGTTTAAAATGCAGCAGCTAATACTTTTAATTGGAAAAAGAAAAGAAAAACACAAATTTGAAATTACTGCTTAGTAAACAATCTGCTTTTTTAAAAATTTGTACTATGTTATATTTGTTGCTGTGTGTCATACAGCTTCAGTTTTGGTAAGAAAAAAGTAGTACATAATTAAAATGGTAATTCATATTTTATAATTACACCTCAAGAACTATGAATGTCTATCTAAGACATTGAAGAAAAAATACACTTCTATAAATATACTTTAATATGACTTAAAATGATTAAAACCCGGATCCAGGCCATTAATGACCTCTTGGGCACAGCCATCAGCAGTGTATCTGTCTGCTGAGAGAATGTCGACCTCATCGAGATGTTTACTTACATTCATGCCTCTGGTGACTCCTACTATGAAATCAGTAGATGAACTGGGAAAGGCGGTGGTGGGGGATCATGAGGTTACTGGAAAGTGGTGTTTGGTGCTCCCAATATCTCAGCAAAAGGACAAAAGTCCAAGTCTTTAGAGTCTTGGTGTTTCCTGTTTTGATATATGGTTGTGAGACATGGACACTATCCAGTGACCTGAGATGAAGACTGGACTCCTTTGGCACTGTGTCTCTTCGGAGAATCCTTGGGTACTGCTGGTTTTATTTTGTGTCGAACGAGCAGTTGCTCACAGTCCTGAATGAGGCACATTACCTGCATTTTAAGAGAGCATCAGTTACAGTACTACAGCCATGTGGCGCAATTCCCCAAGGGTGATTTGGCTTACATGATCCTCATTGTTGAGGACTTGAGCGGTTTGTCCAGGCCAAAGTGATATCCACATAACACCTGGCTGTGGGAGATAAATTAATATTTTTGGGGTTGTGTGTATAGACTCCGTGTCTGCCTGGGTGGTTGCCAACTGGGATTCCAAGCTGTTTCATTGTGTAGTTGGTGAAACAACACACTGTACCAGTGCATGCTCCCCAACCTGACCTGACCTGTGAGAATATATATACATAAATATATGTATATACACTAGGGGTGTGGTTAAATCTCTTTCTCATAGGAAGTATAACGATGCTCGTGTTGTGAAGGGGGGGTGGGGTGGGGGGAGGGGGGGGGGGGGGGGGGAGGGTGGCTGAACGCACGCTAAGTAGTTGCGGTTGGATCATCTGCTGGCTTCCAGCTGCTGCTTCTGGCAAGCTGCGTGTTCTGCTTGACGCTTGTCGTTGTTTAAAGAGCTGGGAGCACATGATGTCTGACTACCAAAAGTATTTCAACAACTGCTTGCTTAGATGTCCGTGAACTTGTTTTAAATGTTGTCTCACGGCCTTGTCTCACGTGACGTTACAGTGTCTCTCACAGGACGTCAAATTGCAATCTATTGGCACCAAGCCTCATGTTTAAGGTCCCCACGAGATGCTCTGTGGCCAATCTCTTTCATCTCGCGGATCTTTTAAGTGTCTTCTGAGAAGACAGATAGATAGATAGATAGATAGATAGATAGATAGATAGATAGATAGATAGATAGATAGCTAGATAGATAGATAGATAGATAGATAGATAGATAGATAGATAGATAGATAGATAGATAGATAGATAGATAGATAGATAGATAGATAGATAGATACTTTATTAATCCCAAGGGGAAATTCACAAATTCACGTCTTGTCTCCCCGGTCTCCTTTCCACCAAGATTTTTTTTATAATATATATATATATATATATATATATATATATATATATATATATATATATATATATATTTGTTGATAAGAGAAATGGTGAAAACTACTTTAAGCCTTGTTTCAGATACTGTAGGTACATAAAGAAAAAATGAAGCAATATGACAGATTGTAATTAATTTTACGCCATATGTATTATGGAAAAATATTTTTCTTCATATTTTATTAGTTAAAGTATGTATTTTAGTATTTTATGGTCACTGAACAATAAGCCTACTCAATTTCATTTTGTTAATACAAAATCAAACCTTAGAACCTGTGGTCTATAGTTTAATTATAAACTATACTTCAATACAAGACACAAGCTTCTATGCATCTGGTTATGCAGGAGCTTAGTGTAAAAAGTTTTTTAAAGGGATAAAAAAAGAAAAAAAAAATCAGAATTAGTATTGGAATCAGCTGAGAAAGTATCGTGAAAATCGGTGATCGGTATTGGCCTTAAAAAACCTGATTGGATCATCCCTAATGCATACATATACAGTATATATAAGAAAATATACACGCACATGTCCTCAGGATAAGCTCCAGCTACCTGTGACTCTGAACAAAACAAGCAGGTTCAAAAACTGATGGATGGATGTACTGTGTAAGGAAAAATAAATAGATTTTTGACTGAAAAACAAATGCTTGTGTGTTATATTAGAGTTTTGAGTAATTCAGCTTGACAAGAAGTTTTAAAATGATTGTAAACCACCCCTTTTCCACTACAAAGTATTGTTATAAAACACTGTTATTAAAAGGCCATACAAGTACAATCATTATATGAAGATACTGTATTTATAAACTGAGCTTTATGAAAGTAAAGAGTATATATCAATTGTCCATTGTCTATTTCCTCGTATACTCAAAGAAGACTCACTTCACAGTCATAGTGGACTGCAGCCTATTCTGACAGATTCACGCATCAATGCAAGAACCGGCACTAAACAGGGAGTGATGGTACAAGGCCTGCTCACACAGTGCCAATTTGGAATTTCTTTTGGAATGTTGGAGGAATGTCAGAGTACACAGATGAAGGCCCATGCAGACACAGGGAGTGAGTACATTTCCACACAGGCAACAACCAGCCACAGCATTTGATCTCAGAATGCTGGATTCGTGCAGTAGAACCTCTTCTGATTTAAGACCTCCAGAGTGCTTCAAGTCTACAATAAAATGTATTCTTATTAGGTTTTGTACCGGGTGTCATGTGGAATCTCTGTCACTATTTACTTGCTCCACTCAACAGTTTAAAAAGAGCATCTGTCAGCATTTCTTAAGAGCTAAGCCTAAGGACAGCACTGGGGGAGCTCAGATGGGACTAATCAAGTACGAGTAATGGAGTGACCTGAAGGAGCTGATAAGAAAAAAAAAGTTTGCTCTTGGTTTTTGAGAGTTTGCACTCAGTTTCTCTACAGACATTTAAAGGACGCCATTCGTGTATTAGTTGTGTCATTTGTAAAGTTTGACTGTATTTGATTATGTGGGAAGGTTGTGCCGGAGCATTGAGTTTTGTAAGTAGCACATGTAGGAACAGATCTGAGTGGAGGGGGCAGCACAGAGTTCAGAGTCAAGGTAAGCTATGGCTACCAGATGCCTTATAATGCCACAGTGGCACAGTATAACATTCCCTTTGAACCATGGTACAAAATATACACAAATAGTAGATATATAACACAGCACAGGACCAATGCACAACAAGTTAACAAACAATAACTATATTACACTAAACTCTTAAAATAGTGCTTATGGTTTACAAAGCTTTAAATAATCTCACTCCATCCTATATTTCAGAATGCCTCTCACCTTTCACTCCTAATCGTAACCTCAGATCTTCAAATGAGTGTCTGCTTAAAATTCCAAGAGCTAAACTTAAAAAGAGTGGTGAGGTCGGCCTTCTGCTGTTATGGACCTAAAATCTGGAATAGCTTACCGACAGAAATTCACCAGGCTAATACAGTAGCACTTTAAAAAACTGCTTAAAACACATTATATTAACATGACATATACTGTACAACATTCTCATAGCTTCATTTCAGTTTAATCCTGATATTCTGCATATGCATTTAATTATCCTTATCATTCTTAGTGGCTCTGAAATCTGTACTGTGGTGGTGATCTACAGCACCACCACCTGATCAAAGCTCTGTAATGTCCCTACATTGATGGATTGAAGGCTAGAGGTCCACATGACCATCATCATCAAGTTCTTCCATGAGGACCCTGAATACAATGAGGACTGATTGAGATTATTTATGTTAGGTAGAATGTCTATAAGGGGCTGAGTGGTCTCGTGGCCTCGGAACCCCTGCAGATTTTGTTTTTTTCTCCAGCCATCTGGAGTTGTTTTTTTTTTCTGTCCTCCCTGGCCATCGGACCTTACTTTTTATTAATTTATTATTTTGTTAATTAGTATTGCCTTATTTTATTTTTATATTTTGTTTTTTTTTTCTTCCTTCTTTCTGTAAAGCACTTTGAGCTATATCTTTTGTATGAAAATGTGCTTTATAAATAAATGTTGTTGTTGTTGTACTCATGTAAATGTTGTACAATATTTATTTATATAGCATATTTTCATACAAACAATGTAGCTCAAAGTGCTTTACGTGATGAAGAAAGAGAAAAAAGGTAAAATAAATAATTAAAATTAGGGAACACTAATAAACATAGAATAAAAGTAAGGTCCGATGCCCAGGGAGGACAGAAAAAACAAAAAAACTCCAGACGGCTGAACCACTAAATGACAGCCATGTGAAAAAGTCATCTGCATCCCATGAAATGTTTTTATATTTTTAGTATATGTGTACATATCAAGATTTGATCTTCATTTAAACAGTATCTATAAATAAAGGTGATATACTACAACATAAATCAGGCCGTATTTACATTTTGAAGTCCACTGCATCATTTAAATAAACACAGATACAAACTTCACACATAGAAAAAGTAAGTGCATCCCCTCTCTAGTTACCACATCCTCAAATCCGACAGATACTAAATCAGTTGTGCCAGATCAGGTGCAAATGATTAGAACATCATAAGAGAATATTTCGTCTGAACCTTTTTTTTTTTTTTAAGCCGCAGTTATTTAGTTGCCCTTTGTTGTTGAACCGTATGTTACCACCAAGCCAAAATCGAAAAAACCGAGGCCTTCACAAAAATGGTCCTTAATGATGCAGGGTCAGGTGAAGAAATTTAAATTGGGAATCAACAATTCTGCACATGACTCTTAGAAACCATGGTTCACTGAACTGAGGCAAGAGGGATACATGGTCTGTTATTTGAACAGAGGAAACTTTTTACTTTGAATCAGAAGCCCAGCTCAGAAGGGTACCATCTCTCACTCACTTCACCACAAGTATGACATAAGGCCGTACCAGAAATTTATGGCTCTAGAACAGAATAATGTGGAAGTATGAGGTGTCGCATTAATGGAAAAGATCTGCCTTCAGTTCTGAGATGATTTATTTTCTTTGCATGTATCATAGGCCATCTGTTTGAGTTTAGGGAGACTTACGGAAGGCTGTGTAGAGTTCTAGAAGTGTCAGGTGGCCGTCGCTATTGTAGTCATCATATTTCAACAAGTCCTGCAATGTACACTCCAGTAGATCATTCTCCAGGTGATCTTGCATGGAAATCTGAAAAGAAAAATTTGTGTAAAGCTCACAAAGTGAACTTGCCACCATTTCTTTTACGTTTACATTTTTTTTTTCTGCTGGCAGAAATTCTATTACTAAACCAAGACTGCAGCACGAATAATGATGAGATGAAAGGCAATTAATAAACTCTGAATCATAGGGAAGAAAAAGACATAAAGGTAATAAATTGATTTTGTTTTAAACATACTCAGTGGTATAAAAGCATTTTTGGTGAAGAAAAAAAGTGCCGTTGTGTGAATATATTCAGCATATGATATGGATCTCCAAGGCAATATAACAAGATTTACTGACCTTATTTCATGTGATTTGAGACCTTTCCTTCTCTTTGAGCATAACGATAAGGTAAGAGCTATAAAGTTGCTGAGGTCAGGTATTTGGGAGGATTGATATTTACACATTCAAAAGAGTCAAGAAGCAATTTCACTGCAAGAAGAGTCCAGGGTGAGCTTAGTATTAATGATTTACGCTGAAATATTGGAAAAGTGTGAAAGGATTTGTTTCACTTACAACAGGCTGTAACACAAAGCTGGGTAAATTCAGTGACCCTAGGACACCATTTTCGGACCAAACAAAGGGAAAAAAAAACGTTATTTACTGTTTGTGGGTGCTTTCGTATGTTAGGACCAAAACAGCAATTACAGAAACACAGTTGGGTCCCTAATGCTGCACTGAAACAGCATTTGTCGAGGAACGCGGCACAAGGAGAATTAAAGGCAATGAAGAAAAGCAAACAGCACGGCCACTTTCATCAGGCTCTTTGGTTTGCTTTAACACATGAAAATAAGTGAGATCAAATAAAATGTAAATACAGCAAATATTTAAAACTAATGGTGAAATTTCAAACTAATAAAGTTAAGAAAACATTCAACTTAAAATGTTTATTTCAATCTATGTGTTAAAAATAGTAGTGTAGTTATGCCAGACTTCTTGTCTGAGCAGAGCAACTCTTGAATGCTGGATTAGTCAAGCACTGTACAGTATGGGGGTCTGGTGGGCAGATAACCTAAAGCTAGACAGTCGATAAAAGGGTCGCTGCAATGGGCCATTACAGAGGGCAATTAGAGAGGAATAAAAGGTCACGCGTTTGTGTGCCTGCATGGTTGCTATGTCTCTGTTATCCAACAGATGGTACATCACAAACATTAGCCCTGCTTTTACAAATCCCTTACCAAATGGAATATAACAGGGACAGAGTAACCAGAGAGACATGATGCATTGCAAGCATTACCAGTGAAAACATCCAACAGAGAATATCTGCCGGAAAGAAACAAATCAGCTTATCCATCTTAATAAAAGGAGAAGTGTCTGTGTGTGAGTCTGTGCGTCTCTCTTATTGCATTTGAGCTAAACAGTGTGAAGTCATTCTTATTGCGGTTGATAATAAAGATCCACAAGAGATGCAAAATTCTGAAGTCAATACACCTGTGCCCGTATTCATAAAGTGTCTTGGAATTACTCCGAGGCATTGCAATAAATAGGGGTGCGTGGATGAAGGTCCAAGTCTTTAGAGTCCTGGTGCTTCCTGTCTTGCTATATGGTTGTGACACATGGACCCTATCCAGTGATCTGAGATGAAGACTGGACTCCTTTGGTACTGTGTCTCTTCACAGAATCCTTGGGTACCATTGGTTTGACTTTGTGTCGAATGAGCGGTTGCTCATGAAGTCCCGAATAAGGCACACTACCTGCATTGTGAGGGAGCATCAATTATGGCACTATGCCCATGTGGCGCATTTCCCTGAGGGTGATCCGGCTCGTAAGATCCTCATTGTTGGTGACCCAAGTGGCTGGACCAGACCAAGGGGTTGCCTACATAACACCTGGCTGCAACAGATAGAGGGTCATTTCTGGAGGGTGGGACTGGACTGCGTGTCTGCCTGGGGGGTTGCAAACTGGGATCCCGAGTTGTTTCGTCGTGTAGTGGGTGCAGCAATGCACTGTACCAGTGCATGCTCCCCAACGTGACTTGACTTGATTGCAATAAAAGTCCTACTAAGATAAGAATTTGTCCTACCTTGAGTAAGTCATGAGAAGTAGTTACCAAGCATCCTACACCTACATCCAGCTAGCAGTAAGAATTCATGTTTGAGAATTAATGATGTCACGATTTCATGGCACCCCTTGCCTTAAGCTGCCACTCATGATGATGTTATCTATTTTTCTGATACTAAACAAAGATGATTAAAATAATAATAATAATTAAAGTAAAGGAAAACATAATAAGGCAGGATACTGCACTAAGGAGCACATACAGTAACTGTTGCCACTTTGCAACCACGACAAGAATGATACTGCAATGGCCATCGAGCTGGAAAGCCTACACCTAAGAGTAGGAATACAATTTCATCAATCAGAGATTTTTCAACCAGTTAGGACCGGTTTGCTGCACTGAGGCACTTGTTAAGTACTGGCACTGTAGAAATGAAGCAGAAAATGTGCTGAATGACATTAACATCACTCCAGCTGAAACACGGATGAGGCTGCCAAGAATTCAAGTTCTGCCTGTACGTCAAGATGAATAACTAAAGTAGGTTAAAACTTCTGCATACAGTGAAACCTTGGTTCACAAACGTTTCTGAACACGTACATATCGGGTTACGACAGAAAAGTTCGCCAAACTCCTGAATCTGTTCACGACCACACACTTGGTATACGAACAAGCCAGTTTCCCTTTCGGTTTGTGCGCGCTGATGATTTCCGCAAGTGTTCAGTCTTTCCCTGTGCAGCGAGCGACACAGAGAGAGTGAGCGTGAGAGAGCGAGACACACACACACACATGCACGCGAGAGAGAGAGAGAGACACACATACACGTGCGAGAGAGAGACACACACACATGCGCGCGAGAGAGAGAGAGAGACACACATACACGCGCGAGAGAAAGAGAGAGACACACATACACGTGCGAGAGAGAGACACACACACATGCGCGCGAGAGAGAGAGAGAGACACACATACATGCGCGCGAGAGAGAGAGAGAGACACACATACACGTGCGAGAGAGAGACACACACACATGCGCGCGAGAGAGAGAGAGAGAGACACACATACACGCGCGAGAGAAAGAGAGAGACACACATACACGTGCGAGAGAGAGACACACACACATGCGCGCGAGAGAGAGAGAGAGACACACATACACACGCGAGAGAGAGAGAGAGACACACATACACGCGCGAGAGAGAGACACACATACATGCGCGAGAGAGAGAGACACACACACACACGCGCGAGAGAGAGAGAGACACACACACACGAGAGACAGGGCTGGCCGGGTTTGTTTTTAAAGAGACTGATTTGAGCATTGTTTTAACCTTGTTGTATTTAATGAAGACTTTTTTCTACTGGATTTTAACCTCCACTTCACTTCTGTTTACAGCAATCGGTTCGTAGCATGCATTGTTGCAATGTTACTTTTCTTGGTTGTTTATTAAATTACGGATTTTTCAAATGTTTATGTTTTTCCCTGTGCTTAAAACTCATTAAAAAAGTGTTTTTAGTGAGCAGTTCATAAGGCTATAGCATAATTTCTTGCAATGTTACTTTTCTCTGTTCAAGGTTTTCTCAGTGTTATTCAACGTTTTTACATTTAGTTTACCATTACACTGTGCATTCTATGGTATAATTAACTATATTTGTGCTTAAAAATCTTTAAAAAAAAATATATTTACATACAGTTCGTACAGTCTGGAACGGATTAATTGTATTTACATACAATCCTATGGGGGAAATTACTTTGGGTCATGACCAAATCGGGTTACGACCAGAGTTTCGGAATGGATTACGGTCGTGACCCAAGGTTCCACTGTAATTGTAAATGCCAGCATTCTTTCCATGTCTGTGTGAGTTTCTCCAGGTGCTCCAGTTTCCTGCCACTGTACACAGACATGCAGGTTAGGGGAATTAGTGATGTTAAATTGGCCCATGTGTGCTTTGGTATTCCCTGTCCAGTGTTTGTTCCTGCTTTGTACTCAATGCTATCTGGAATAGACTTCAGCCCCCCCAAGACCAAACCTTATCTAGATTAAGTGACCCGACATGTAAATCCCAAATAGAACATACCAGAGTATATATAGATCACAATACTTAATTGAAATCTATTCTTAATGCATTGATTTTGAAATGTCACCATTACTGTGGCCTTAATAAATTCAATACATTTTGATAGCCATCAACATGTTGCTACACTTGTGTTTTCCGTTGTACCTAACTGTTTATAGTGCATGGGGTGGTGAAAATTAGGGTGGGTTTTTAGAAAGAAAACCCTTTGGCTGTAACCTCTTCAGCTGTGGATTTTAGTGAGTCGCCCCCAGGCATATATTCTCATGAGAATCACATCAGGTCCTGTGAGACTACACAGATACTGCCTGACTACCCAGGATTTTACCCAATGGTGCAAGAATAGGTTTTAGCCCCCCACAAAAGTTAAGCCACAGATTAGGCAGGTTTAGAAAAGGAAGGATATTTACATGGATTTGTGTAAAAATATAAAGATTGCATTGGTGTTGTAGGGCTTGTGGAGATTTATTGTATGCTGTTGTTATTTGTAAATCCTTGAAAACAATCTGAGTCTGTTTTCTGAAAAATTATTAATGAGAATAAACAGATCTGAGCAGAAATAATGTACCTGAGCTAGTTCACTGCTGTCCAAGTGTCCATCTCCATTGACATCAAAGTATTTGAACATCTCCTGCACTAAATGCCTCCTGTGAGCCATCCCGTTTTCTCGGGCACCACCTTGCTGTGATGAATGCTTAGACTGGAGGTCCAAGAGCATATTTTTCAGCCTGTTGTACTCGGCCATGGTGCATGTGTCACCTGCAATGACAAAACAGACACTGTCACTCACATCTTCTAAATTCTAATATAATGTTTACATATTTCCACAGTACATAGTCATTAAATGTTAATGGAGATTACTTGTTGTCCCAGAATCAAGAATCGACCAAGAAAAAAAAAGTTTCGTAGAAGTGAGGACATGAAATTACAGTAACACACAATAAAATAGTGGGAGAGCTGTCTGGTACTTGTCCGCAGTAAAGCGCAGTATCATTTCAGCTGGCTTTTACACGTTCCAGAAGGACTAATTTTAGCCATTTCATCGCCTTCAGCAGTTCCTGTCAGGCCTGTATGTTGTTTTTCTACTCAGAAGACACAGAGAGTCACATCTAAGGTCACTGAATTACAATTCATTTGGTAAAGGTAAGAGGATTGCAGTCATGGACAAGCCATTTTTCAGTTATCTAGCTGACTGTGAATAACAGCTATTTGTGTTCTTGTCATAAACAAAAACGTTCAAAAATGTGTAAGTGTCACTGATGTAATTTAGTGCTGCAGAAGGTAGGGATGCATTTTTAGAAAGTGCTAATGAAACTTTGAACAGTATTGAGACATTATGACTAAAAATTTGTCAGCTATGAGTTGGCATGGAAATGACGAAGGCAGCAAGAAAAGGCTGAAATCTGCAGACAACAGAGGATTTGTAAGTGTTAAGGGCTACTTTCACTCAGTTTTTGTAATTTTCCACCATTTGAATGATTTTTTTTTACATTTTATGTCTTCTACAACTGTTTCATAGATATTTTCATAGTTGGAGCACAAGCTTACTCAGGGTCACTCATAATGAGTTATAGGCAGGGATTGAACTGGCAACTTTGGGGTTTACTGACAAGTGTTACAATTGATGGAGCTTATACCAGCGCTTGACCCGACACATACAAACGCCAAAGGCACACTGATCAAAGCACATGTGTTTATTTTACAGTTCACACAGCACAATGCACCATAAACAAGTCACAGTCCCTTTTTCTTCTTTATTCTTTTCCTTTTCTCTTCTCTTCTGCTGCCTCTTCTCCTCTCCTCTCCTGCAAACTCCTTCCTCTGCCTCCTGACTCCGGCTCCCTGAATGGAGTGAGGCGGGCCCTTTTATCCTGCAGCACTTCCTGGTGTGGCAGAAGTGCTGCATGGGCAAACGGAAGCACTCTGGGTGTACCTGGTTCCTGTTCCGGCAGCACTTCCTGGTGTGATGGAAGTGCTGCAGTCCATGGCCCCAGAATCATCCAGGCGCTCCCTGGTGGTGGCCACGGACCCCCACAGGGTTGAGCTTCCAAGCTTCTTGGCCCCCATGCAATCCAGGAGGGCTGCCCTCTTGCATCCCAGGGAAGGAATTGCCCCTCTCCTGGACCTTTGCTTCTCTAGGCGTCCCGGTGGGGCAAGGTCCCTGGTCGTCTGTCACACCAGTTACTTGGCCATTGCAACATCGCTGCCTATTGTAAATGCATTTCATATTATTTTGACCTTTGCAGTCAGTGTTGTCTTGCATTCATGAAGCCACTAGTTTTGATGGACTCATCTATGACCATGCCGTTGCTGGGCAAATGTGTGAGCCTGTAAACATGCAATGTCTTCAAAAAGGCACACTCAGTTATATGCTGCTTTACCTGAATAGCATATTCGAGAGTAAATAAAATGCATTATTATTATTATTATTAAAGCTGAATAAAAATCATACTTAAAAAAAAAAAAAAAAAAAAAAAAACTTGAAGAATACTCTTATAGTCAAAACCCTAGAATCCTCTGGTTCTGATGTAAGGCATTCAAGTCATTCTAGAATAAGGAATGCCAGCCTGTCTTCTCACTCATTTTGTCAATACAGATGTGAGCAACACAGGAGCACCACAAGGAACACTCATGTCTCCTTTTCTCTTCACTCTTTACATATTCAATTACAAAGTCAAGTCATGTCACTTGCAGAAATTCTCAGATGATTCTGCACTTATGGAGTGTACTGATAAAGGGGATAAGATAGAGGAGAGGAGTCAGGTGGAGAAGTTTGTTTCTTGGTGCAAAGAGAATTGGCTGCAACTTAACATCAGCAAAACCATGAAACTGGTTATTGACTTTTGCCACAGCAAACAATCCATGTATCCAGTCACTATTCAAGGAGTGGATGTAGAGGTGGTCCACTCCTACAAGTACTTGGGGTTCCACATCAACGACAGGTTGGACTGGTCTCAGAACACAGACGAGCTATATAGAAAAAGGGCAGAGCAGGCTCTTCTTCCTTAGCAGACTGCCTTTCATTAATGTGGGAAGTGACATCCTTCACAGCTTCTACAACTCTGTGGATGTCCAGAGTGAGTTTCTATGCTTTCTATGCTGTGGTGTGCTGGGCTGGTAACAAGCTAATTAAAAGGACAGGCTCAATTACAAGACATACTCTGGACCCCCTGGTAATAGCAAATGAAAGAATTAAAGCAAAACTGAGTGCCATTATGAACAATGCTGCACATCCTCTCTTTGACATGTTAACTCTGAGGACTTTCAGCCAATTCATTACTCAGCAGAAATGTGTGAAGAAACACGACTGGGGCTCCTTTATGCCAACAGCAATACCAGTGTGACTGGGGCTGACAAGTCAAACGTTTTTCTTTCTTTTAAATTATTGTTTTCCTTGTTAGCCATTCTCTGTGTTCTTACCATAGTGTGTGTGTATACTCTCTGTCTGTCTGTCTGTCTGTCTGTCTGTCTGTCTGTCTGTCTGTCTGTCTGTCTGTCTGTCTGTCTGTCTGTCTGTCGATCTTCTCTTTCAAGCTAAATTTCCCCCAGGGCAAAAATAAAGTTTGTTGGTTTGTTTGAACAAAGGAATGAATGAATGAACAATCATGCATTAATTAAGTGTTGGTCAAAATAATCCTATTCTATGTCATAGTGTACTACCCCTTTAAATTGATTGTATCCAGGTCATGGTTATAGAAATTCACAGCCTGTCCTGGAATCAGCACTTGGTTAGTGTCCATTCTGTTGCAGTGTAATTATATGCTCAGAGATTTATCTATCCTGTCAATTCAGACTGTTTTGAGCAAACACCTGGTTCCTTTATATGAACCACCCTGCTAGACTGTGACATGAACAGAACCAGGTAGATGAACTGCTTACTCATTCACGCTTTCATCACTACCCGTCTGGACTATTGTAATGCTTTGTTTTATGGCCTCCTGACTAAATATATCAATAGATTACAATATGTTCAGAATTCTGCTGCTCGTTTACTTACACACACTAAAAAATCTGCTCACATCACTCCTGTCCTCTATGATTTACATTGGTTACCAGTTTTTTCAAGAATCAAATATAAAATTATTCATCTCACCTTTAAAACCCTTCATGGTTTAGCCCCTCATTATCTGTCAGAGCTGCTGCTTCCTTACACTCCTGCCCGTTCATTACTATCATCGGACGCTAAGCTACTCACTGAACCTAAATACAGGTTAGTAACTATGGGTGGCAGAGGTTTCAGTGTGATAGCCCCTAAAATTTGGAATTCTCTCCCTCTCTATTATTAATTTCAAACTTCTGTTAAAAACATCTTTTCAATGAGTATTATTCTTTTTCATGTATGTAATTTCTACTGTCTTGTTAATATGTGTATTGAATTGTAAAGTGTCCTTGAGTGTATGAAAGGCACTACATAAATAAAACTTATTATTATTATTATTACTATTGTTATTATTATTAGTTTAAACTGGCTTTGATTAACTAGGAGACATTTTCATTTTGTGCCAAAATGCAAGTATTATGTTTAGTGGTCATTTTGCGTAGTTTACTTCTCTTGCATTTGACTCAGATATTTTTGATAACACTCATACAGTCACTGTATATAGTACAAGAATTTTCAAAATTCATTGAAAAAACTTGCTCAGGCAGTACATCAACTAAAATTGGAGCAACACGATTAAACAAATATGAATATAAATTGAAGAATTGCTTACTAACCTTAACCCTAACCTGAATATGGAGAGGGATGTCTGACTGAAGGCATGATGCCAAGACTTTGGGGCAAGTGTTTAGTGCTCAACACTGGACTAAGAAAAATGATATCAATGTTTAAGTGTATTAAAAGGAGCGGGCCTTTACTACTGAAGGTCACATTTCTGGAGAAAGGCAGAGCTGTAATTTATTGCTCAACTTTATATTCAAACTCTCTCACTTACTGTACATCCCTCAAAAAATGCAGCAGCTTCTTCAGATTTGTTGTATAAATGTTGCTCTGATCCTGCAATTTATTCTCATTTTCCTTTTAGTCAATACATTTTGGGCATTACTGTTCAAATACAAAAGCAAGAGATATTCTATTGTAAAGTGAGCACTGCCGTTGGTAATGCACTCAGACTCTTAAGCCTATGTTCTGCGAGAAAGGTCAGTGGTGACTCAGGATAAGCTGTTATGACACATCATTAATCGGCTACCCACAATTATCATCTATTTCTGAGAGGTCTTGTTTCTTCACTTTCACATACCATATCTCAGTTAAATATGGACTGTAATTAAAGGAGGACTTTTGTTAATTCTACCTCTTGCACCTCAACACTCCCCTTCACCCACTTTCAAGTCAAAGCAGATAATAAAATTGGAGAATTCAGTAAAATTGGCTGCAGGTGATCAGCAACTAATGGATACGAAGAAAGGCCAAGCCTTTGGAATATCTGGATGACTTCCTCTGGTAGGAGAGCACTGGTGCTACTCTGCCATTCGCTAGGTTCAGCTCTGGCATCCTCCATGATAACAGAATAGACGTATTGCAGTGGTGTCATCTATTTTAATGGCACATTATAGATACACAATATCTTGGCTATCGAGTGTGTGATGAAATCTCCCCATCTAATACTGCTGTTTTGAACCTTTTCATTTTGCAACCATGGGATTGCCTACTTTTGATGTTTGTGCATCAAAATGCATTCTGACACAGCCCTTCTCTAATACCTACAGTTTAGGAAGATTTCATGCAATCACAGTTCCTTCTCAGGAAGACATTCTTTAAAATCTATTTCTTATACCTTGGCCTAAGACATACCCACTGGAAACAATAGCCATATGTTGCTGGTCCCTAGCCTCCACTTCCATTTATAACTCCCTGGCAAATACAATTACTTTACATTCACCTGAGGATGCCACATTACATGAGGTGGATCAGCTGGACAGATGGTGTGCTATCTGCAACTTGTAGCTGAAAATTATGAAAACAGTGGAAATATGTTGTAGAAAATAGCTATTTCAATCCAGAAGAAAACTTGCTACAGTCACTGTGGAATGGGAACATCACTTCACATTGAAAAACTGAAAGAAATGTTTTTTTCTTGGTAAACATTTTCATCTATCTCAATTAGTAATGGCCATCTTGTAAGGACAATTAATAAAACGATCCTTAATTTTTTTCATAACTGGTCAGTTACTCCCTGAAGGCAAAAAACTGCCACAGGTTGCTCAACAGAGAGGATTGTGGATTTAATAATGAATTATACAAAGGACATACATGTCTTGATAAATAAGATCTTCCATAGAAGTGGACTGAAATTGTCGGCAGTATTACTAGGAGTGAGAAGGAGTTCTTTATGGACCAGACACATATACTTTGGACAAAGCAGGATTAATGTGCAGAGGTTTAGAAATCAGTAACCAAAGCAAAAGGACTTGTATTAAACAAAACAAAGTGAAAAACAAAGTCAAAAAACAGCTCTGAGAATAAATTGCCAGAGAGGCTTTGTTTATTTCCAAGGTTAACTGTAATGGGCACTAAAATTATGCTTAGGAATGAAGAGAAACGAACTCAGTTAAGAACTGCACAAAATGCATTTGTTTCTGAAACATTCTTTGTGAATGTTCTTTTACTGTTGTTTCACTTTGTTGCTGTGCATTTAGTGTTTTGTGATAATTGTCTGCACAATGTCTTTAATAAAGGAGGCAGCTTGCTGCAGTAAGAACATGTGTAAAAAGACTCTGAGGCATTGCAAGGCCAGAGTTTTTAGAAATGTGTTTTTACTGATAAGAACGGCTGTGTTTTCTTTGATAAGATTTATGGATTTACAAGTCGAGTCACTAAATTTTCCTCTTCCCCGAGTATAAGGTCTGCTTTTAAACGATTTCACAAGAGCACTTCACTAGGACTAGGAGTGCAAGGCACAATATGGACACAATTCTGAGGTGCCACTTCTGAATGCAAGGCAACAGTGTGGTGTGTGGAGACAACAAGGTGAAAACTGAAGGTCCAGGAAACAAGCCTGCAGGATGGAAGGACAGGAATTAGGTTTATAGGCCTCAGATCAAAGTTTAGAGATTATCTTCATGGAGAGAAACACATGGAAGCTGTATATAAAGTCAGAGAGGGAACTGACTAGCAATAGGGAGCTGACTAGAAGGCTGAGAGAGAAAGGGGAATTCAAATTTAGACTTTGTGTAACTACACAAAGAACAAAGCAACTATCAGGGTATATGGTATGAAATTGTGTTTGCTTTTGTTAAACGGCACTAGTTATTTGATCAAAACTTAAGTGTTATGATTTGGATTTTATTTATACGTTTATCTCCATCATTTTCAATGATCTGGTACTCATTTTGTTTTGTTATTTGACATATTTTGATTGTGAAGTTTATTTTTGATATTCCAATTTGTTTTAATTGTGTCTTTTATTTTGGTTCATTTTGACTGCCATTTTGTATTCTTACGATTGTTGCCATTTTGGGCTCTCATTCTTGGGGCATCGCTAGCAGCGTGTACCTGGAGGCTGTGACCCACGAGATGGGTTAAAAGGTCATTAAAGTGTTTCTTCACATATCCGAGCTACAGATACAAAGCCCTTTGCTAGAAGAACTTTCATTTAAAATAAGTCCTCCTGGTTTAGACTTTTACTTTTGAGTCGTTTGACCCTGATTTTTTTCTCTTATATTAGATGTGATGAGTTTTTGACCTATTTTCAGTTTAAGCACCTATGTCTTCCTTCTCTCTCAAATCTTTGTCAGTTTACTGACATGACATTAAACTTGTTCTCCTAGATTAATCAAGGGGAAAAAAAAAGCGTACAGTCCTAAGAAAAAAGCTACAGTGGCAGTCATACCTGGGTGGTCTCTGAGAGAAACTCAGCCGGGATGCCCTGAGGATGGAAGAATAGGGGGAGGCAGATACTTTTGTAGCAGTACCCCGGATTCCCGCAGGGCATCCTGGGACATGGCGTTTGCTTGCTCAGCCCTGTTGGGTGCCACCAGGGGGATCTGTAAAGGGACAGGGGGAGTCGTGTCTCATCTATAGCCCAGAAGTACTTCCAGGTCACAAGGATGGAAGCTCCAAAGTACTTCCGGGCTGAAGAAAAGACCAGTTCTCCATCTGACCCGGAAGTGCTAGCAAGTCACGTGGGCGGAAGGACAGAAGCACTTCTGGGTCAAGGACTATAAAAAGGACTACTGGAGACCCAGCAAGCGAGCCGGAGTCAGGAGGTGTAGGACAGAGCTTGCTGGGAGGTGTGGAGGAGAGAATTATTATTATTAACTTGCCCTCTACTCACTTTGCTTGCCCACCTCTCAACCCCCACTGCCGCTCACGTTGTGAAGTGGGGGGGGGGGGGGCTAAACACACACTAAGGTCAGATCAGCTGCAGGCTTGCCGCTAGCTGCTACAGAGCTGCGTGATCTGCATGTCACGCTGCGCGTCAATTATTTACAAGCCTGTTACAGCAGCTGTCTTTTTGTGTCATGGGACGTTAAAGTGTCTCCAAGAAATTGTTTGTAAGTAGGGCATGACGTGCAAGAAGTCTCACGGGACTTCAAAGTGTCTCTCTGAGATGATCACGTCTCAACCCAAAATTTTTTTATATAATAGATATTATTGAGAATATTGTGCTCATTTAATTGCCTGTTTATTGTGTCTGGGGTGCTTTGGAGGCAAGAAGAAACATTAAAATTCTTCTTAGTGCTTTTACCCTGTGTCCTGTTTGTCTGTTGGGTTTAAGGGGCAACAGCGAGCCCTGGTGTTTACACTAAAACTTACTCTTGGGTGCAGGTTTATTGCAGGTATAAACTGAATATCCCTAAATGTTGGTAATGTTGCAACATACCACCATGGGTCTACTAATCTCTGTATTTCATAAAGTAGGATTTATATTTTAAGTAGTGGTGGCCCTAAAGGCCTTTCCAACAATAAAACATTTGCTACTGAAAGAGTGAGGAGGGTCATTTGATTTTACAGTTTGATTAAAACAATATGTCTTAACATTGAAGCAAAGTTGAGACATGTAACTTCCTCTTAAGTAAGGTGGCTACCATGACACAAACAGGCACATTCACATAGGACACACTTCTAACATTATAGCTACCAAGTTCCTAAATGACAGATCAAAGATGTCATCAACACAAGATGCAAGAATGGCAAGAAATTAACACCCAGGATAACTGCTGGATGTTTCGCTGTTTTTATCCTTTTCAGACGTCTCCCTTACAGTGTCAGTGTGTGCTGGTTATACTCCTAAATCTCTAAAAATGAAATAAGTGGACTTCATAGTGTACCTTCATCTCTTGGCTTCTGAAACCTACATCAAAGTACATTAAGAAATTCCACACAGAGTGCTGTATTGCAAATATTGGAATTATGCCCATAAACAGTCCCTGTATTGCTTACCAGGGGAACAGCTAAAGAAAAACAGCCTGCCTGATATATATTGCTGTGTCATCCAGTTTCATTTGCTTAATACTTGCTGAGAAAATAAAGAGCAGTGAATTACAAAACAGAGATGGTGTAATTAAGCAATAAATGTATGGGATGTTATAGATTTCTGGTGGTTCAAGGTGCCATTCTCAGACATGTGCTGGTGACAGCATAATAAGCTGAGGGTCAATACAAACTGTAAAACACCTTTTAGACTGGGCTTTACAGATCCTGGTGATTTGCCCTCTGTTACACACTACGGTAATTCTTGACAATATAATCTTGTTTTATCCTGGGTATTCTCCTGTTCATTAGTGTCTGCCTACAACCTGGTTGAAAATTTAAATCCCAATCTAACTTTTACTAGATATCACAAGGCTGTTAAGTAAGGACCCCTAAGTCTCCCTATAAATGTGCAACAGCTTAGAATTAATAGAGTTTGTGTGGCCAGTGCTGTTTACTGTGATATACATTAGGGAAAATTACAAAATTTGAAGTGATATGTAATGCATTTTACTGTGTCAAAACAGATGCTTGAATTTAATAAGTGATAGTCTTAGGATGACCTCTGAACGTAATTTCCGCAGAAAGTCAAAATCTATTCAATACAAATGACAGACAGATAGATAGATAGATAGATAGATAGATAGATAGATAGATAGATAGATAGATAGATAGATAGATAGATAGAGTATGCTAAAAAAACATATACTGTATCAGAATTCAACTTGGATGTTATTGAAAACAACAAAAATGATGATCTGCAGGTTTTTCAGAATATTAAAAATTATGAATGAGTATTGGCAAAGCGACTGGACACTGAAAGGTTAAAGACATATTAACTCTTTGAGGGCTGAATATTTTTTTCCAAAAAAAAACATTTTCAGAAAAGCACACAAAGCAATGGTTTCACACCTGAATCAACATAAAAAGTCTTTTGTTGAAGGCTTTGGCCACCAGTTTGCCATCTCTTTGCACGATGGCTGGCAGAAAGGCATGGTAAGCTGGCTGCTATCGGTCGCATTCACAGTGCAACACAATCTGGTTTATACCTCTTATCATTGTAAGTGGAGGTCCTCTCAGGCGAATATTGCCATGGGCTTGCCAATTACATGAACGAGTTCAGCACCATGATTAGCTGGGGATAAATCAGCTGATGCTGGTACCTCATGTTCATTTTCGACTACTTGCATCAAAATCGGAATCTGACAAGTCAGAGTCCAATTCAGCGATAACATGCAAAACATTGTCCATGGAGTATTCTGCTTTTCGTATTTGCATTGATTTCTTACCAGATATCGAGCACAGGGAATCTCGGTCAAACCAACAAATCTAACTTTCCTTTTAGCAAAGAAAGTCAAATTAAAACATAACAGTGGATTTGGTCACCATTTACAGCTGATTACCACCCTCAACCCCTCCTCTTGACAAAAGTCGACATCCGCCCTGAAAGATTTAAACATACTGAAATGAGTTAAATGTGAAAGTACCAATAAAAGCAAACCTATATTTCTGTTCCTACCTAGTGGTGATGGATATCTCAAATGTGTGTATGTATGCAAAGGGGTTCATCTAGCACTTTAAAAATGTCTGTGGATCTTAATGTTCTTCATTCTGAATTAAGGAGAGAACTTAGGCTGGTCTGCGGTGGGCTGGCGCCCTGCCTGGGGTTTGTTTCCTGCCTTGTGCCCTGTGTTGGCTGGGATTGGCTCCAGCAGACCCCCGTGACCCTGTAGTTAGGATATAGCGGGTTGGATAATGGATGGATGGACTTAGGCTGGTCACTGTTTGTGTAGAGTTTGAATCTCTTCTCCTGTATTTTTGTGGTTCTTCCACAAAAATTTGGTTCATTTATCAATCCCAAGGGTGTGTGTTAGGTCATCTGGTATGTCTGAATTTATCCAGTTGTGAGGTGATATCAATGTATGTTTCAGTATGGCTTGTAATGGACTGGTGCCCTGTCCAGGGTCACTTTTTCTATTACAGCTGATTCTAATTCACACTTTGGTCCTTCCATACTGCATACCACTTAATCTAAATTTATTGTTTCTATGAGCTGGATCCTAACAAAGCAGCATTAACATTAAAGGAAGAGCCACCCCTCGATAGAAATAGTATTCTACGCCAGTGCATCACAAGGTATATTTGTTCACATTCCTATACTTATTCATATCAGGTCGATTTTGAGATGCTAGCTCACCAAACATCCCCAAAGTAAATTAAAGTATCTATCCCAAGAAAACACATATGAACACAAACAGAACATGCATTTTCAGAAGGATCATGCTACGAATTGAATTTCTTTCCTTCACACTGACAGGAGTTTTAACCAATGAGCTTCTACCCAGAGAACAAGTAAACAAACTGTAGAATTGCCTCAGTTCTGCACTGCTACTGGTGTAAAACAAGGGCAATGTTTCACTTGTAACTGAGCTGACATCTTACATTCGGTTAAATGTATTTTTATTTTCTGCTTCCCTATATCTGCCCTTTATTGTGTGCTGGTTGTAGAAGCAATGTTAGGTGGCACGCTCTTAAGGAGGCTCCCTGTGCTGTGTCATAGTGGGGTGGAACTCCTGTCATTATTCAAGGGTGGTATCACAATCCTCCATTGGTAAGGAGCTAGCAGGGGAAGACTGTAGTAGGGCCTTCTATTAATGGAAAGATGGAGCGCTGCTCCAAGGCTGGTCTTAAAAGACAGGCAGTTAAAGTTCAATGACTGGTATTTATGGGTGTTGAACCTTCAAAAGTCACTAGGAGGCACTATCCCTGGAATGAGAACAAGTTCAGAGTCAACTCCTAACCCAGATTGGCGTGTTACAGAGGTTTACAAGTGTGCCCTTGTTCCTAGATATAGAAACATGGATTTTGGAGGATGAAGGCCAGAGGCTGATACTTTTAGAAGTAAGACAGTGCACTGAAATGAGGCTTTTTTTCCAAATAAAAATGTAAGCAGATCAAACAGCCACTTCTGTTAAAGAGATTGAGACACCTGTAAATGAAGACCACAAAGTTCTGTGTTCTAAGTATTGTTTTGCTCCCTTTGATTCTTCCCATTTTAGAAGTGTATGTTTTCCTGATTCATTTTCTTATTTTTTGTTTTTGTTTAGTTTTGTGTTTGAATTAAATTTCTCCAATTTTAAATATTTCAAGTCTGTCCAGGTCCGTGTCAGACATCACAAGGTTACAGTGTGCTCCTGTATTGATACCAGGTTAATCCTTCCACACAGACAATGGTCGCCATGTCCAGGTTATTATAATATCCAACACTAAATGTTGCTTGAAGTTTTTCTCTTTTTTGTAAGGCTTAATAAAGTTTTTTTTTACTGTTTTTTTCTTCCCCTCAACATTTTGCAGAAGTATAACTAAAAAAAATTCAGGTCAGCGTGGGTGACTTTAACACTAGTAGGTGTTGCCTGCTAGCCACACTGCTGGGACTGAATCCACATTTGCCCAGGAAGTGTGGTGATAATTACACTCTTGATGGCAGCCTCAGATGTGGCACCTTGAGCAAATGACACCAGCACTTTATTACTTGTTCACAGGTTAGCCGGATAGCATTTTACATCTTTAGGGTAGGGTGAGGAAAGTGGCATTGGTGATGGTGTCATTTAATCACCCCAAATGTGAACTTCATTCTGCCTGCAAGCACACTTTTAATAAAGTCTTAGTAGGGTTAGATGTACTTTATAGGAACAATCAGAGATGATCTCATTCTCTTTCCAGAACAAACAAAAAAATCCTTGAAGCATTTGAATTCAGCATACTAGACACAACCAGCAAGCCCGCGATTCTCGAAAGAATCGCAAATCCAAGAATGGCAATCACTTTCTGTTCCCTCCAATACTTGGAGGGATGAAATATCATGGAGGGTGGGTGCGTCCTGGGAAAGTTCATTTAATGAAATAAACATATTTGTACTAAAGCAGTTTCTTTTTGGAGCTGTGACTCAGTTGTAGGCGCCTTCGTTAATTGTTTTTATCCATGCAGTCTCTTTTTTGTTTTTCTATGGCTGTGTCGTCAGCGAGAAGTCGGTTGCTGACGGCGGTGGATTCACATGCTGAAGTGACCATGGCGGCGGATCCGGGCATGGAGGGCTACATTACTAAACGAACGTGGTATATGTGGTGGTTTGGGTGGTTGCTTTCGGGCGGCTGTACAACCTGGCGTGCACGCTTTACCTCAGGTTTAGTTCACAGGTCATAGCCATGGTAAAGTTTTCATTTAATTAAATAAACATATTTGTACTAAAGCGGTTTCTTTGTGTGGGCGCCTTCGTTCATTGTTTTTATCCATACGGGCTTGTTTACAGGTCGTAGCCATACAGGTTCATGTTTGTATTGCTAATCGTTGAGCTCCTTCCATTTGGAGCCGTGACTCCTTTGCCTCTGCTGTGTCAGAAGCGCGTTGTGGGCGCGTTCGTTCATTGTGTTTATCCATACGGGCTCGTTTTGTATTTCCGTTAGTTAAGCTCTTTCATTGTGGAGCCGTGATGTCTTTGCATCTGGTGTTCCTGAAGCGCGTCATAGGAGCCTCCGTGTATTGTTTTTATCCTTGCGGTCTCGTCTTTGTTGTTCTGTAGCTGTGTCGTTAGGTAGAAGTCGTTTACTGTTAGGAAGCATACTCCAACTTACACACACTGACTGCTGGCACAGTGGATTAGAGCAGGTGTAGTTTACAGGTTGTGGTGTTTGGGCGCCACACACTGACTCTGGGAACTACGGGCTTAATTTTGTATTACAAATCATTAAGCTCACAGGTTGTGTTGTTCGGGCACCACCTACCGACTCTGGGAAGCCGCTGGGTTTGACTCTGGGGCACTGCGGCGCAGTGCGCATGCGCGCCGGTGCGTCTGCCGTCCTTGCATAAATTAAACTGTGGTTTAGCAAATATAGATAACCACACATCTGTTCTCCTGTTTACGGTGATGAGAAGAACAGTGAATTTTCAAGAACTGTCTTCTACAAAGACAGAAAAAATCTAACCTCTAGCAAAAAGCTTCAAGTGGTGTCTTAATCAATACATTCATTCTTATTTCAACACTGAAAAATATCCAAGGTCTTTCAAGGGGTTTGATTACCTGAAGCTGACACCCTTACATTTTACCATGCATTTGACAGACCCCTTTTCCCCAAGACTAAGATATTTTACGATCCTTGACATAAGTATGTTATGGAGCACAGGTAAGTTAAAAGACTTACACAGTGTTCACAGTGACTGTCATCCTAATGATCTAATACTCTAACCAATATACCTCACTGCCCGCCACACTGCATGACTACACCTTCCTTATTCTTTTGACCGCTGCCTCAGTAATGATGCATAGTATCAAATATCAATAGGAGGGGCCAAAGTCAAACTGCAGACAGAGGGAGTGGTTAGAGGCGGAACTCCAGACAATCCCAGCCTATCATTGTCGCAGCTAATTTCATCCATACATCTCCTTCAGTATTGCTCAATCCAGGCTTATCTTTTGTAGTTACCCCTCTAGTAAAACAATTTGGAAATCAAAACTCATCCATGTTCAGAGTTACAATCTCTGAATAGTTTTAAACAGACAATCACATGGCTATGCGTTAAATAGGTCAAAAAATAAAAGTGTGCAAAGCAACCATAGAAACAAATTATTACAATTTGTCAGTCGTGCCCCAATGGATGTATTGAACCACTAAAACTAATAAGTGAACCTACAACACTCATTTAGCAAATGTGTCTTGCCAGTGGCATAGCTAGTATGTGCTGCTTGGGGCAGGGCGGTGCTTCAATTTGCTGCCCTCCAACATATCTGAATATGTTAACCAATTTAAATAGAAAATTAAAATGACATATAGAGAACAATTAAGACAAATTTTGCATAGATTTATTCATATATAGAGAAACAGCAATAATTTTTTCACACATAATTATTTATAAGCATCAACTAGAGAAGAATATAGTACAGACGCACTGATAAGCCATGTTCTAATTATTAGTTTAATATATAATTACACTGCGAAAACCAGAACCAGTGTAGTGTACAAGTGATAGGTAGGGAACGCATTCGGATTGATAACGAAATGAAATTATAAATTGTAAATTTGTTGTTAATCTTCCTAGAAATTATCATCGGTGTAATGTTTATGTTAATTTTTGCTATTACCTTATGAATTTCAATTGCTCTGTCTGATGCTGTCACAGAAGGACAGTCTGAAAATTATTTCTGAAGCATTTGTGGATAAAAATCTGAGAATTTGACTTTTTTCATTCATGAGTGATATTTTTTTCCAAACCCTGCTGCTCACACACAAATTGTACTGAGCCTCTTGGCCAATAATGCTGCCCCCAAAAATGTGCCACCCAGGGAGGACCTCCCTCTGCTAGCTACGCCACTGTGTCTTATCTGCCCAACTGAAAAGGAAATGAACATGGCAAGGCAAATTAATATTACCATCTATCCATCCATGATCAAACTCACTCAATCAAAGCAGGAGAGGAGCTTATCTCAGCAATGCTGCACACAAAGAAGAAACCAACCCTGGACAGCTCGCCATAACCTCATAGGCCCCACTCACTCCCACACAATCAAACAAGTTACAGCTTCCAATTAATCGGCCTCTTGATGATTATGAGGTCATCTATTAATTTTAATTTGACTTTAGATATTGCACAGTTGGTTCTTTTCTATTCTGTTACTTTTTTGTATTTGTTTTGTTATTTCTTTTATTATTCCGTAAGAAGATAGCTAAATAAATAAGTAAAATTATTTAAAATATATTCTTAAACTCTTATCCCTTTCATCTATAGTGTTACTTGGGGGGCATTTCCTTCCAAGGGCTTTATTTTTTTTTAACTTTTATAACAGGGTAAATGTGGTGGGTGAGTGGATGGTGATGTGGTTGTATTTTTACTGTTATTATTGCCTTTGCAATATTTTTGTTTATTTTATGAGAAACCTGATGGTGTCATTTTTTCTATTTCTCTCATTAATGTTATGTAAAACCTCAGTAAATACTTGATCACAAACAATGAAACATGTACATGTAATCTACTTGGTTTATAAGTTTTTTTATCCTAAACATTCAAACCTTTACCCTATGTCTTACATTCAGATCTTTCCCCTATATTTTCACAAATACAGTTTCAGCGACCCAACATTCATGAGCCCAGGAGAAACTCAACACTTCTGTCATGGATAGCTGGCCTGGACTTGGCCATTGACATGCCTATTTTGTCGAGGTCACCTTTCATCTCACTTCCTCCAATTAATCCACTAACTTTTAACTTTGGATTTCTGTATGTGTTGTTTTTGAATGAGTTGTTGCTTGCTGATCTAAAGTCAGGATTCGGTGATCATAAAAGGGAAAGTCTATATAAGGGGGACCTGTGAGGGGACAAGGAGGCCAGCACATGGCCAAGTGGTTTTGGTGAAGTCCCTAAATGTGACAACAAGAAAGAGAATGACGTTCTCGAAACAAAATGACTAAAGAGATACAAAGTGGGCACAAGTGTTTACCTCAATAATTTCTGCAGTTTTATGAAAGATTTGTGTTTGCTTGTCTTATGTATTAGAGCACAAATTGCAAATCTTCTTTTGCATTTTCTACCCTGCTGTTGTGTTCAACTTTTAAGCTTCTATATGTCAGGGTACCTGACCTACATTCTGATCACAGCTTTGTTGATTGAAGTGATGTACTACATGTCCTATGAAAGTATGCAAAATATGTTTACAGACAAAAAAAGAATTAAATGTCAGAACAAGACAGGGAGTAAAGTTCAATCAGTGCTGTTAATTACAATCACAAAATGTTCTCTTTGTCAAGTTGATATTATTAAGAGATGAAAATAAAAGTAACATATTAAAAAATATGATTTTATCAGTTGTAGATATAAAGAGTTTTCCACGCATCCCACACTTTACAGATTCACAAATTCCGGTGGCTACATCACTCAACTACTGGTCTAAGCCCCCCAGTGACCTTAAACCTACATGTGTTCCAATTCTACAACAGCTATGGTTAAAAAAATCTTGCAAATGATATTAACTTAACATTTTAAAACCTGCTACATTAAACTCAAGGTTTGAGAGCCAGTCCCAGAAGCAAGGCATGATGAGACTCTTGTCCTAAAACGAGTGGAGGTGACAGGACTCAAGGCAATGCAATGACAGGAAGCAAATCACTGATAATCAGTGCAAGTCTGATCTGGGAAGATGACGATTATGCATTCCGTTATGAAAAACAAATACGTGCTGACAAAAGATGTCAATATATTTGCAGACTGATCATTAAATGTATCTCCATGCTTAATGTAATAAAAGGATATTGGAAGAAGCCACTTGAAGAATCAAGTTACTGTACGAGAAATTTGTTTTTTATTCCAAGTGTGGAGTATAATTTGAGCTCATAACACTGCTGTTTGGGCCTGATGGTGCTCCTTTAACATTTCATTGTATGAAGCATCAGATTTTGAAACAATCTGCTGAACATTCAGGTGTATTTCCAGACATGCTGCCATTTTCCATAACAGTTGTGACATTCCCACCATTCCTGTCTTAGACCATGTTTTACAGATTAAAAGAAGATGGTCTGTCTAAAAAAGTCAACTGAGAGGAACGTTATCTCAGGTACTCTCAGGGGTTAATTGAAGCACAACTGTGAAAGTCGGAGAAGTTCTTGAACTTCTTTGTACTGAAATACAGAAGCAAATACATGCCTTCTTTAGGTTAGATGGTTTTTACAGGCATTTTAGTCCTAACTTTGCAGCACATAGTGTTGCCCCTATAAAATGAGTCGTAAAAATTGCGGAATTATCTGGAGAGGCTCTTGCAGAAAACGGATTCTTATATTTAAAGAACTTTTTATGTCACCCTAAGTGTCACTTCAGAGAAGAGCTGTCCATGATCCATATTACTAACCGAAGGTTGTAAACCGAATATGGACGCAGGGTGCTGGGTGCAGGGCGCATCGAGGCGCACGCGCACTGCCACACTGCAACGAGCCCGCCACAGAGAAAACCAAAAAGGTTGTAAACCGGATATGGATGCAGGGCACATCGAGGCACACACGCACCGCCGCACTGCAATGAGCCCGCCACAGAGAAAACAAAAACGAGAATGTGAATCACATTACAGTATTACAGTAATCCCCAGACGTCCAAACTACACGGCGTAAACCGGATATGGACAAAGGGCACAGGGCTGAACTTGCTGTGCTCCACTCTGCCAGCAGTCGGTGTCAGCAAAGGCAACGGAATCACGTCTCCACAAAACGAGACCGCTTTACTACAGATATGCGTATGTAATTAAATGAAAATTCCCCAGACGCACCCACTCTCCATGATATGTCATCCATCCAGATATCGAACGGAACAGAAACTGATTGCCATTCTTGGATTTCCGATTTGCTAGCGAATCGCGGGCTTACTTGTGTAAACATGGTCTAAAACAATGTTTATTATCAGCAAGTGGTGGAGTTTAGGATGCTAAGCAAAAATAACTGTCACAAAACAAGTAGGGATGAATAAATTTGTTAGTAAAATTGTTCGTCACAACAGAAAGGGCAAAGCAAAACTGCTTTTTGAAATTCTTAACTTGATTTTCTCTCAAAAGAAATTTTGAACATTATTTTGCCTTCTCTTTAAACAAAGTTCAATACATTCCCAATGGAGTGCTCTCTGTTAATTATTATGGCTGCCATGTCATCACATTCTCAAGTATGCACGCTAATATCTGGGAAGAAAAATTACAAGCCCAGCACTGGCTTCTATAATTAAGAATTTAGTTACATCTCTGAGAAAGACACCTGAAGAGAAAAAGAATAACATGGCAGCATGAAAATAAAACATTATAGATGTGAAGTTGCTTCATTCACCAAGTGCAGAAAAGGTGTAAAGAAAACTGCAGCGGCTTTGCTAGAACAGCAAAGTCTAAGATTATTACATACCTATTTACCTACAAAAAACGATAAAACTTTTCAAAAGTCAAAAAGAGTCACACAAACCTTTAAAGAACTAACCAACCAATTTATTTAAAGAATTTATTTAAAGAATAAAAAAGCAAACAAGAATAAACCAAAAGAAAATGAAAACATCCATCCATCCATTTTCCAACCCGCTGAATCCGAACACAGGTTCACGGGGGTCTGCTGGAGCCAATCCCAGCCAACACGGGGCACAAGGCAGGGAAACAATCCCGGGCAGGGTGCCAACCCACCACAGGACACACACATACACACCAAGCACACACTAGGGCCAATTTAGAATCACCAATCCACCTAACCTGCATGTCTTTGGACTGTGGGAGGAAACCGGAGCGCCCGGAGGAAACCCACGTAGACAGCAATACATTAAATAATTAAATAAATAAATTTAACAACTGGCATATTAGATTAATAATTAAAAATTACTCACTGAGCCAACAATACAGGCTTTTACCAAAATCAAAAGGGGCATTCTAGAAGGCCTAAATCAGAACAACAATCAAAAACTGAAACAGAAAAGAAACAAAGAATCCTTAACAACTGATCTCATAAGAGTCAGGCAAAGCAAGACTACTGTAGTTAGTTAGCATCAGGGGTGGAAAGATGAATATCCAGTGGACAGAATATGTAAGAATTCAAAACCAGAAGTGCCAAAGCTAGTGACCAAAACCCAAATTTGTAAGCGAAAATTTCAAATCCAGCATAAAAAAAAAAGACTGTAGGCCTCAGGAGGTAATCTGTTATGGATCGGAAATAACCACAAAGCCAAATAGTCTGATAACATGCACCGTCATGTTAAATAGCAGCGATCATGACATTACTGTGGATTCAGAAAGTTTTCAGACCCCCTTCACTTTCTGCTTACTTCATTGTGTTGTAGATTTTATTTGAAATGGATACATGTGCCATTTTGTCCAACAATTTACACTCAATAACCCATAATGACAAAGTGAAAAAATGTTTTCAGAAAGGTTTGCAAATTGCCTGAAGAAGGGGCCTGAGTTGCCTCGAAAGCTTACATATTGTAATCTTTTTAGTTAGCCAATAAAAGGTGTCATTTTGCTTGGCTTTTCTTTAAAAATTACATTGAAATCTCTCATCCATATATTCAGTATTAGTATTCAGACCCTTAATTTGTTGCTTTGAAAAAGCCTCTTTGGCAGCAATTACAGCTTTGAGTTTTCTTGGTAGGTTTCTACAAGCTTTGGATTTGAGCAGTCGATCCCATCCTCTCAGGCTCCTTTAAATTGGATGGAGTGAATCTGTGAACTGTTATCTTCAGGACTCTCCGGAAAAGTTCAAAAGATTTTTCAGTACGTCTGGGCTTTGGCTGGACCACTCAAGGGCAGTCTATGATGTCTTGCTCGTATGCCTCAGGTCATTGTCGTAAGGTGAGCCGTTACCGTGTCTGAGGTCATGTGCACTTTGGAGGTGAGTTTTCTTCAATGACCTTTTTGTATTTGGCTGCATTCATCCTTCCCTCAATTCTGAGCAGTCCCCCAGTGCCTGCACCCCAATAGCATGATTCTGCCACCACTGGAGGGATAGTATTAGACAGGTGATGAGTAGTGTCTGGTCTTTGTCAGACACAATGCGTGGAGTTCTACTCATAGAGATCAATTTGTATCTCATCAGACCAGAGAATCTTTTTCCTCCTTTTCTTAGAGTCTTTTAAAATCTGTTTATCAAACTGCAAGGGTGATTTAGCCACTGTTCCATACAATCCAGAGTGCTGCTGAGATTGTTGTCCTTCCAATAGATTCTCCCATCTTGGCAGGGGATTTCTGATTCTATAGTAGAGTGACCATTGGGAATTTGGTCACCTTCAAGACCAATGCCCTTCTTATATCGTTACTTAGTTTGGCTGAACAGCTAACTCTAGGAAGAGTCCTGCTGGTTCCAATCTTCTTCCATTTCTCAACTATCGAGGCCACTGTGCATTTAGGAACACTCAGAGCTTTAGAAATGGTCTTAAACTTTGCCTGATTAAGTCTCACCACAATTTAATCACAGAGGTCTACAGAGAATTCCTTGGTCTTCATGATTGGTTTATCTCCTGACATGCAGTGTGAATTGTGGACCATATATACACAGGGTGTGCCTTTCTAAATGATGTCCAATCAAATCGCAGGTGGACTCCAATCACGTTCGAGACACATCTCAAGGATAATTAAGGCACCTGACCACAGTTTGGAGTGCCACAGTAAAGAGTCTGAATACTTATATGAATGAGAGATTTCAGCTTTTAATTATTAATACACTTGCAAATCTTTTAGAAAATGACCACCTTCACTTTATCATCACAGGTTATTGAGTGCAGAGTGATGTGTGAAAAAAGACTCTAATAATAATAAAATTATTATAATCCATCCATCCATCCATTTTCTAACCCGCTGAATCCGAATATAGGGTCATGGGGGTCTGCTGGAGCCAATCCCAGCCAACACAGGGCGCAAGGCAGGAACCAATCCTGGTCAAGACACGCACCAACCACAGGACACATACACACACACAAACCAAACACACACTAGGGCCAGGGAGGAAACCGGAGGACCCGGAGGAAACCCAAGCAGACACAGGGAGAACATGCAAACCCCACGCAGGGAGGACCCGGGAAGCGAACCCAGGTCTCCTAACAGAGAAGCAGCAGTGCCACCACTGCGCCACCGTGCCGCCCAATTATTATAATAAATAATTAAAATATTTTATGGGTGTTTGTGTATTAAGAGGTTTGTTCCTACATGTATTTTATGAGTTCAAGATGAGGAATCTAATTCTGAGGTTAGTTTATTGAATCATCACTCATTGGTTTGTGTTGTGCCTGCAATTTTGGTTCAGTGTATTTATCCTCTTAACTGATTACTTCATTAATGGCCTTTTTCAGTGCTGACCTTTTGCTTGCTATTTTTTGACTCATTTTTTCCTTTTTTTAAAAGAAAAAAAGAAGGTGAAGGGGTCTGAATACTTTCTGAATCCACTATACATGCAATATGACATGAATCATGCAATGAAAATAGTAAACATTGGCTACCTCTCATGAAAACAATACAAAATAAATAATGCCAATCGTGAAAATCCACAAAAGGCTAAAACAAATTCTCAGACAAATTATAACAATTACAAATCATTCAAACGTTTTGGTAGAGCTGAAAAGAAACCTAAAACACAGTAGCAAATGTTTGTTAATGCCACAGTAATTCGCTAGTGGCAGGCTGGTGTCTTATATAGGACTCTTAGGAGACTGCAGTCCTAATGACCGCAGCATGTGAGAGTCCTAATCCATAATGAGGCCCTGCCATTAAAGATACAGAACACAACAAAGGCCAAGGGAATGAATAAATAAATAAATAAATTTCAAAAATGACAACAGTTAGGGAGCAAAGAAAAATGATAAGCACAGAGAAAAAAGCAATTGGATGAGGCACTGCAGCAATAGTAACACAGCTCATACTCAGAGGCAGAAGCTCTTAAAATTATTTAAAATATATAGCAAGGTCAGAAAGGAATTAGTTACTATCATGGCAGACCTAAACTTTAAAATACATTTCCTTTTCTCCTCTGAGACCCTTCTAGAAGTTTGTCCTTGAGACAGCCAAGTCAGATCCAGGAGATGTGTCTGAAACTGAGCAAAGTTTTTTTTTTTTTTTTTAAATTGCACTCCTAGCCCAAGGGAGTGCTGCTGTAGAGTGAACTGGCTATTGTGAGGCCACCTGTGTCATTACATTGCATTTGTCAAGCTGATTACTGACGTTACTAAAGAAGAATTCTTCTCCTTATTTTCTTTGTTTTTGTTATGGCTGAAATAAGGAGTACTAGTGGAATCAATACATGAAGTTTTATATGAGTATTCCTAGAACTTGATCACTTTGTATATATAGCGCCTTTCATAGTAAACATACTTCCAAACAGGTTTTCTAGGATATCCAATGATGGTCTGGATTTTAATAGAATTTCCCTCCCACTGCCACCTTCTTCCAATGACCCCTACACCATCCCTACTACCACAACTCTTACCATGTCATCAACTGGTATGGCCAGTGACAAGGCCACCACTGACCATGAGTGTGGACTGTCCATAGCTGAAAACCAAGTAAGGAGACAACTAAGGAAGCTACACACGGTAAAAGTTTTTAAGGCCTGTGCTGACCAACGTTGTGGTGTCCTCTGTCACCTGATCAGTCTGTCCCTAAAGCTTCAGAAAGTGTCACTGCTGTGGAAAACATCCTGCATGGTTCCTGTTTCAAAGAAGGCAGGTGCCTCTTCACCTAATGACTACAGACCAGTGGCACTTACATCTCACACCATGAAGACCTTTGAGAGACTGGCTCTGGACTCTAGGAGGTCTCTTGTGGTAGACCACCTGGACCTACTGCAGTTTGCCTGTAGGACAAAGACTGCAGTGGAGGATGCAGTTACCTATCTGCTCCACAAGGCTCATTCCCACCTAAACAAAGCTGGTAGTACTGTGAGGATTATGTCTTTTGATTTCTCCAGTGATTTCAGTACTAAACAGACATTCCTGCTAAGTGGTAAACTCAGAGATATGCAGGAGGATGATCCTGTGGTGTCCTGGATAATGAACAGATGGCAGACTTTAAGGACTGTGTTTCTGATATGGATGTGAGCAACATAGGAGCACCACAAGGAACAACTCTGTCTCCTTTTCTCTTCACTCTATACACCTCAGACTATAAAAATAACAGCAGGCAGTGTCACTTGCAGAAATTCTCTGATGATTCTGCACTTATGGAGTGTACTGATTTTCCTATAGGCTAACTAGGCTTCAGCCTAGGGCCTCAAGATCAAGAGGGGCCTACATTCAAATTGTTAGCAAAATTTTATTATCTCTCATGTAATTTACAAACTTAAAAATGGAAGGTGAAAGGGCCTCATAAGTGGAATAGCCTAGGGCCTCTTTTCATATAAATCCGGCCCTGAGTGGATGAGACAAAATATGAGAATCAGGTGGAGAATTTGATTCTTGGTACAAAAAGAATTGTCGGCACCTTAATGTCAGCAAAATCAACGAACTGGTTATTGATTTTTGCTGCACCAAAGAGCCTCTATGTCCAGTCACTATTCAGGGAGTGGATGTAGAGGTGGTCTATTCCTATACGTAGTTTGTGGTCTACATTAATCACTGGTTGGACTGGTCTCAGAACACAGAGGAACTACATAGGAAAAGGCAGAGCAGGCTCTTCTTCCTTAGGAGACTGCGTTCATTGAATGTGGGAAGTGACATCCTTCACATTTTCTGTAACTCTGTAATGGCCAGTGTGATTTTTTTATGCATTGGTTTGCTGAGCTGGTGACATCGCTTCAAGGGAGGCCCACCAAATTAACAAGCTAATTAAAAGGACAAGCTCAGTTATAGGATTCACTGGGGACCCCCAGGGAGGTAATAGCAAAGGAGAGAATTAAAACAAAACTGAGTGCCATTATGAACAATGCTGTACATCCTCTCTCTGACACATTAACACTGAGCACTTTCAGGCCATAAATTATTCAGCAAAAGTGTGTCATGAAACACTATGGGGGGCTCCTTTATACCGACAGCAATATGCCTGCATGATGTCTTACCGTGACTGTGACTGCCAAGTCAGAAGGTTTCTTTCCTTTTAGTTTTCTTGCTTTTTAGTCACTCTTGTGTGTGTTCAGACCATAGTGTGTGTGTATATATTGTGGCGGGTGGCCGGAACTGGGTTAGGACTCCCAGAGTGCGGAAGCACTGGAGGAGAGAGTATTTTTGGGACAGTTTCTCCCCTGGGCCAACAGAGGGCAGCCCCCCTGGTTTTCTGCAGAGCCACAGGTCATGAGCATGGGAGCTCAACCCTGTTGGAACCCGTGGCCACCGCCAGGGGGTATATGGACCTTTCCAGTGCTTTATTTGGCCACACTTCCGCCACACCTGGAAGTGTGGCCAGTAGAAGCTCGTTTGGCACCTGGAGCCCTTCCGGGTGCCCTATAAAAAGGGGCCAGTCCCACCATTCAGGGGCCAGAGTTGGGAGGAAGAGAAGGAGTGGAGGCAGAAGGAGTGGTAGCAAGGAAAGGACTGAACTGTTTATTGGGTTTTGGTTGATTGGTGCACTGTGCTGTGGGGAGCAGGGTGAAACGTTGCTGTAAATAAACAGGTGTTGTGTGGCAAAACCAGGTCCGGGTTGGCTTTGCAATATATATATATATATATATATATAGTGGCAGGCGGCCAGAGTCCATGCCCAGCCAGGATGCCCCTTCACTCTATATTCAGGGGGAGCAGCCCTGGACGGTGCAATACCTCCCCCTGGACGCTACATGGCTGCCCCTCTGGGTTGGAGCGGTGCCTCAGTTTCCCACAGGGCTCAATGGGAATTGGAGTTGGGTGCAGCCCTGTTGGGTCCCGCAGGCACCACCAGGGGGTGCTGCAGCTGGGACTCCTGAGCCCATATGGGCAGTGTATTCGCCACACCCGGAAGTGCAGCTGGAACTCAACGATCAACCACCTGAAGGGTGGACTATAAAAGGGCCCAGCAACCACCACTCAATGGCCAGAGTTGGGAGGAGGAGGACTATACTTGGAGAAGAAGTGGTGGTGTAAAGGAGAAGAGTGCTTGTGTGTATTTGTACTGGGGACTGTGTTGTGCCTGTGGGGATAACGGGGAAGATGTTATTTTCAAGTGAAGAAAATAAAAAGTTTCATTTTTATAAGTGCCTCCAGTGTGAGTCTGTGTCGGGTCGACTGCCTATATAGCACCTTTTTACAATATATATATATATCCATCCATTTTCCAACCCGCTGAATCCGAACACAGGGTCACGGGGGTCTGCTGGAGCCAATCCCAGCCAACACAGGGCACAAACCAATCCCGGGCAGGGTGCCAACCCACCGCAGGACACACACAAACACACCAAGCACACACTAGGGCCAATTTAGAATCGCCAATCCACCTAGCCTGCATGTCTTTGGACTGTGGGAGGAAACCGGAGCGCCCGGAGGAAACCCACGCAGACACGGGGAGAACATGCAAACTCCACGCAGGGAGGACCCGGGAAGCGAACCCAGGTCTCCTAACTGCGAGGCAGCAGCGCTACCACTGCGCCACCGTGCCGCCTATATATATATATATTTTCTTTATTTATGTATTTATTTATTTAAAGAGCTTCTGTGAAAAGCCAAATTTCCGCCTGGGGATAAATAGAGTTCTGTCTATCAGGTGCGCTTTCCTGCCTTGTGTGCAGTGCTGCCTGCACAAGTTGTGGCCCCCGGGATCCTGAATCAAATTCAGAGGATTTCAGAATGTTATGTTGTGCCATGACATGCAGCACTATGAGTTCCTTACAACTAAAAACTGCCCACCCATCCATTCTGTAAGTGGCTTATCCCATTTTGGGGTTCAGATGATGTGAGAGCTCTACTTGCAGTATTGCAGTACAGGGCAGGACAGAAAAGTATGGAAAAGCTATTGACGGCTGCCTACCTACTTTGTACCCAAAGGTATGATGATGTAGAGAAAAGCCTCTTGACCCTTCTTAAATATACCATACACATGGGCGCAGTAAGCTTTTAATCTGGGTATCAAGTGTGCAGTCACAATGGGGCTGCAGAAGGGAATTAGATTAGCAGCAGCATTTTCATTTTCACACTGCTCTAAGCTAATCATTGGCTTTGTATACATCAGCCAAAACCTAATCGGGGAGACATGAATTTTTAAAGAGGGAGGAATAATCCTTTTATGCTTTTCTTTGACCTTGACCTTTACAAAAAGAGGACCTAATTCTGACTTTGTAGGCTACACTAACTTGCCTGATCTTTATGTTTTTTATTTCAGTCTGCATTTATCTGTATTTTAAGTAACCAGTGAGCCAAGTGTAATATTTCACTTGAGGCTTCTAATACTTTTTGAAGCATTGTTCCGTGGCCTTATGCCACAATTTAAGCACAACTAGCATGTAGTGATTTGCATTAAAGAGCTTTTAAAGATTGATATTTTGTACATTTATATTCCGCCTGTGAGGCTTAATGTACTTTGAGATTTGAGCTGCGCTTTAAATCAAGGCTAAAATGTGTAAATGCAAAGACCTGCATATCCTGGGCGCCTTTCTGTTCAAGTAACTGTCAGTCAGAAAATGAGCAACTCCACGGCTGCACTGTAAAAACACACTAGGACTGCCAGCAAAAGGCATTGGGGCTCATAAGACACCAAGATGTGGTGTCTAAACACAAACTGGTCCAACAGGGACCCCAGTAGACTCTGAAAGGCATTGCCCACCTAGGCCTATTTCATTCACTTTACGAGTGAAATGTCAAATGAGTAATGAACACTAATGACATTGACCTGTGCAACACATTTTTGTAATTTTCCTTCTGGCGGTGAAAAAGCTTTTTACACCAAAAGAAACACTAAATTAAGATATGAACTGTTGAATTACTTCTGATGCCTTTTGTATTCACAATCATAATGGGCAACAGTGAGAGCAATACAGGAAATCGTCAGTTTAGATTAGCAAAGTCGATGCATACTGAGGCACCTTTAGTGACATTTCTATATTTTCGAAACATGTACAGTTTGTTTGATCTTGTTTATTAACTAACTTTAGAGTTTTGCATGCTTTTCAGTATGTTCTTGTATCTTGTGGCTGTAGACATGGCGTATTGCCTGGCAATGTGGTATTCACCTGCATTGGAATGTCGACATAACTGAATTTCAAAGGATAGCAGTGCGTATGACAGAACCTCAGGAAGATGAACTAACTTCACACTTGAGTATTCCCCTGTGTTATTTTTGCATTTTCATAATGTACATAAGCTGCAGAATGTTTAGCCCTGTGCAGAAAAGGCTACTGAGTTTAATAAGATGACAAGCAGAGAAAACTTAAAGGAGCAGCAAGTCGAAAGCGAAAAGCCATCCAATTGAGTGTAAATACACAAATCTAAACCCATGAATTATAGTAAGAGAGAACTGTTATGAATCGGGTTAATTAAAAGATTTTTTGGGTGTTTATGTATTAAGAGGTTTGTCCTTAAATGCATTTTGTGGGTTCAAGATGAGGAATCTAATTCTGAGGTAAGTTTATTGAATCATCACTCATTTTTTGTGTTGTGAAATATTTTACACCGTCATCACTGTCATTTTGGTTGTTTACAGGTTGCGCTATTTGTTTCTGCTATCATTAGGTTGCTTGGGGTGCTTCCTCAAAGTTCATGACCCCCTGATTACAACATGACAGGTTAAATAGGTCATCTTTTTGAGCACTTCCTTATCCGAGTTTGTGGAAATAAAAACACTTTTTGTTCAGTGTGTTTATTCTCTTAATGGTCTTTTTCGGTAGTTGACTCTTTGTTTGCTATTTTCTGACTCTAATTTTTGACTCCATTCTGATGCTTGATTTCTTGATTTTTCCATTCAGACCCTTTTTGCCTTCTGACTGTGTCTTATCTCTTGGTCCTTCTCAAAAAATATTCTTGTTAGTTCCATTAGCAGAATCAAATTAATACAAAATTCAGGAACTGAAAAATCTTAATAGCACAACTAATGAAAGCTTTTTTTTTTGATCTCCCAAAATTTGGACAGTAACACATCCAAAAGGATGGCTCTTGTAGTAACTGTCGCAACTCAAAATGGCAGCACCAGGAAGAAACAACATGGCAGCAAAAATGCTAGAAATTTTCAAATAACTGATAACAATTTCTATGTTAAAAATAAATGCAAAAATCAGATTCAGTGCCTCCAAAAAACTCCACATTGAGAAGTAACCATTACTAACAAAAGGCTTAAACAAACATGTAACACAGAACACCAATAAAATCAGTTACATTTCATGGTCCTCATTCATACCAGAGTGGAAGTACAAGATGAGGAGAGGACTGAGGGAGTGACACCATCGCTAACACTCATCCCACTTGTTTCCCTAAGGTTGAGGAGAAGTCAAGCATTCCGATTCAGACCAGCTTGAGACCTGGATGGAGCTCCCTTAGTCTTTTGCAATATTGTAATGTGTGTCATAGAATAAAATCACAAACCAATAATATCCAAAGCCAGGAAATCACGCAGAGACCAAAGGCCTTCTGGTTTCAGTTAAACAGTTATTAAAGATAACAAAATTCTGTGTTCTGTTTGGGAAGCAAGCACAAAGACATTTTTACACATAGCTTAACATAGATAATGTATCCCTGCTATGCTAGTGGAAAACACCTAATGGCATTTTGTCACCTTTGCACAAATGCTCTTCAGTCATGCCTACTTCTCCTTAATTTCTGTCCATCCATGCCCCTTAATAATTATGCTAACGATGAGCTAACCTCTTGGCATTTTGATGTCTTTCAACCACCACTCCTTACAGCTAATCCTCCACCCAGTCTTTGCCATCGGCTTTCAGGGTGTCATTTTACATGGGTGGAGTGTCTACACGTAACACTCTGTGCCTAACAGTGATTAAACCACACTAGTCATATTACAATATACTTAAAAAATAATAACATCTTATGAGGCACAGAATATAAGGTAAAACAAGTGCTTAATTAAATTAAGTGCTTAATCTTATTATACATTCTAATTTCTGTGCATATTGTATTCTAATTATCTAGTGTGATTGTATATAAAAATATTCACGTAGACATATTTCCATATGTGCCAGTTTGCTGCCATTCTTTTCATGAGAGACATGCCTTTCTTATCATATCCTTTGGATACTATTATTAAGCAGAAGAAACGTTTGCACCCCAACACTTATTTGACTGTCATCATATTCGGTTTACAACATTTTAGTTTATATTTTACTTACTAAACTTTTTTGACTATTTCAGGGTTGCTTTTTCTCTACTGTAATGGCAGAAAGGGAAAAACATAAAATAAAGCTCTATTTTAATATTACTTTGTTGCACAACAAACGCCTTACCATCTAATGAAAAAATGAAAACAGCTACACGCACAATAATGTAGGAGAAGTCCATTAGATTGCAAAAATGATCAACTTTAAGGAACATTATAAAACATAATGAAACAAGTCTCCCAAAATCTTTGGCCAGTTTTGCAGAAGAGCTCTCTCCCTAACCAGTGGTCTTTAGGGTTAATATGTCCTTCTCAGTTGCTCTGACCTTCATTTACTACTGAGAGAAGGTAGCTGGTGTTCAATTGTAACATTGTTCTGCCCTATCTACTCAAATTTCCATGTGTGATGATTTTTAAACAAACTCCTCCATGTTCTCAAGTAGTGTCTGCTATGCCTTACTTGCAGTGCCCAAATTATGCTGAATGCAGGTTTAAAGCACCTACCTTCCATACATGGAACAAAATAAAAAACGTTGGCACATGTTTACACAGTCTGAGTAAGGAGCATGATGAAATACTGACATCAATTATTTGATATTTGTAATTAATTTGACCACTTTGCAGAGACTGGTTTTCACTTTGACATTAAATAGACTTTTTCTGTTGATCAGTGTTAACTTAAATATACTGTTATAGAGTGTTGTATAACAATAAAAAGGCAAACCTTCCTCTTTTAATAGGCCCTGTAAGTGTGTGTGTCTACCTGTAATGGACAGGCGGTTTCTGCGTTTTTGTCTGTTGCTGTCAGGACAGACCTCACTATCCTGTAATGGGAAAAAGCTTGTTCAGAAAATGGATGGCTTGGGATTTCCTACCTTATACTCTTGCAACCCTCAGCTGAATAAGCACATTTGAAAATAAATGGACAGATGGATGCTCGATACATGCTAGATTAAGTTGTTCTAAGAGTGTCTGCCAATGCACTTGAACTGGGGCAAACGGGAGTTATTACAAAGTGTCAGGGCTGTGTGCGTGTGCGTGTGTTTGTGTGTGTGTGTGTCTGGCAGTTAGGGGATAGGGGGTGCTGCAGACATCTCTCACTGATAATTAATTCCCCTTTAACCTGTCAATTAAAATCTGCAGGAACCTGCTAATATTGTTCCACACATGCAAGGACTTTCATGTCTTTTACAATTTGCTTTGTTCCATTTTGTTTTTCTACTTCTTCAAACTCATGAATAAACATCATCAGCATGCCGAGAAGAATAATCAGAGCTGCTAAATTTTCTCCTCTGTCCAGCGAAGATGTGAAAGGGTCTAACTTATTTAGCTTCCTTCTATTTTTGAAAGACAACACCGAGTTTATCCAGCCCTTGGAGAATATCCTCTCATTGACGCTGCTCTATTTGCTGGCCTCACTTGTCCCAATTTCAGCCAATCAGTGTGTTAGTGAAAATGGCAGAGTGGGTAAGTGGACTTATTAAACTGCATTTCAGCTCTTAAAAGAGTCCGTCTGTAACAATTTTCTGACTGACCATTCACAATGTGAAGAGTTTCTACTTTAATGGAGGTATGGATTTTAATCATGTGACCAAGTGTTTTAGCACTGTACAACCTGTCCAATAATACTTTACCCAGCAATACACAGTCCAACCAATTCTTTTTAACCTACTTATTCGATTCATTGTCACAAGGAGCTATGCAAAATTATCTTACAAAATGAATGAAAAAAAGTGCATGTTTTTAATCTATCAAGCAGACTTAATGGAGGAATACAGAAGAACCGTCCTGAAACCAGATCCACTCGTTTCATGATCGAGTTGTGAGGAGTTGGAGTCCATCTTGACAGAGTATCACATATGACAAGAATCAAACCAAGATGGCAACTTCTGCCCATTGCCAAGAACACTCATTCAATTAACTAACCTGTGTATTTCTGGGAAAACTGAAGTAGAGACTGAGACACAGCACAATTGGCACACTGACAGCAACTAGGCTGGTTTGTGATGTTTCATCCCTGATGTCCCTGATCATAGTCACACCATGCTGCCCTCTTACAGAACCATCTATCCATTCTTTTTCTCAACCCTCTACAGCACAGGTGTCAAACTCCAGGCCTGGAGGGCCGCAGTGGCTGCAGGTTTTCATTCTAACCCTTTTCCTAATCAGTGACCAGTTTTCACTGCTAATTCACTTTTTTCCCCTTTTATTTTAACAGCCATGTTAGAAGGATTCAGTTCCTTTCCTCATTAAATGACAGCCAAATGAGATGTGAAACGAGCCAACAGATGACCAGCGTAAACTGGGGCTTCAAATTCCAACAAGTTTCTTTAATGAGAAGCCAATGCTTGCTTGCTGTTAATTAAACCCGTTATTTAATTCCACGGCTTGTTGCTGCTCTCGTTCTGCAACAGCAGCCATTTCCAAAACTGTTGATTTTCTGTTTTTTATAAGATCATTGTCAAAGTGTTTTGAGATATTAACCTTACTGAGACCATCACCTTTCTTTATTTTCAGATATTGTGTGATGTGGTGGCTTGTTTTGTCTCATTATTGTTTGGCTGGTAATTAAGGAAAAAAACTAAAGGGCCTGAGTCAAGTTAATTAAAAGAAGTAATTAGCAGCAAAAATTGATCACTAATTAAGAAGATGGTTAGAATGAAAACCTGCAGCCACTGCGGCCCACCAGGACTGGAGTTCGACACCCCTGCTCTAGAGGTATCCTAGCATAGACTAGATTCAATCCTGGGAAGGACCTCACTTTGTATGCACATCCGTACACATCTTGAGTGCTTTTATTCTTACTAAACAACTTTACCTGAATGTGTTTGGGATAATGGAGGAAGCTGTCTTATGGAAGCTTAGGGAAAGCACCAACTCACCCCACACAGAGTTTTACCAGGTTGGGCTTTGAACTGCTGTCTTCGGAGATGTGGGATAGCAGTACTAATAACTGTGCCATTCTAGAAAGACAACTTTTTAAAAAGTACTAATGAACTGCTGCATAGGTATACATGACTCTTACAATATTCTAGCTCTGGGGTGGGCAGTGTTGTTCCTGGAGGGCCGCAGTGGCTACAGGTTTTTGTTCCAACCCAGGTGCTCAAGTAACACTTCTGCTTCACTTTAGTGGTCTTGCTCGTTAAGATTTTGAACCCTTATTACTTATTTTAGTCTTAACCAGCCATATTCTTGGTTTTTAATGGCTCCTTATTAGCAATAAGATGCAAATGACAAAAGAAACCAACATTTCTCCATTTAGCTTGTTTCTGTGTGTATTTATCATGTACTATTTGGTTTAATTAAATACCTGGAAGGAAAGTGAAGAGAAAAAAGTGAAGGACTGAGAATTACTCATCCATTTTAAACTTTTGGATGATATCCTTAGAAAGGAAAAAAAAAATCTAGGATATGAGAATGACCTGACATGGCAGAGTTAAAGCGCTAACAAGCCAGAAATGTAATTATTGGCAAGGATTGCTTTCTAATTAAGCAACCAGGTTGGAACAAAAACCTCCAACCACTGCGGCCCTCCAGGACTGACTTTTCCGACCCCCGCTTTAGATTCTTGATTTAACTAACAAAAAAATAAAATTCACTAAATAAGTGAAAGCTGCTGAAGAAAAACTATTTTGTACATACACTCAATTCAGTCTCTACACACTTTGCGTTATAAGTTTATTTTAAAATGGATGCATTTGCCTTTGCCATTTATCCCCATCAACCTACACTCAATAATCCATAATGACAAAGTAAAAACATGTTTCACATTTATTAAAAATCAAAAACTGAAGCATAGTATTCAGTCCCTAATTAAGTACTTTGTAGAAGCTGCTTTGGCAGCAATTACAGCTTTTAGTGTTTGCGGTTTGTCTCTACAAGCTTTGCACATAAGGATTTAGGCAGTTTACCTTATTCTTTCTGACAGATTCTCTCAAGCTTTATATTAGACCTTGTCTGTAAACTGCCATCTTTGGCCTCTACACAGATGTTCTGTGGGGTTTAAGTCTGGACCTTTGCCTTGACTGTATGCTTCAGGTCATTGCTGTGCTGAAAGGTGAAGTGTTTCCCCAGTCTGAGGTCACGTGGAGCAGGTCTTCTTCAAGGACCTCTCTGTATTTGACTGCATTTATTCTTCCCTCAATTCTGTTCACCACCACGCTTCACCTTGCAATGGTATTAGGCTAGTGATGAGTGGTTCCTGGTCTTTGTAAGACATAGTGCTTGGAGTTTTCTCAAAGAGTTCAATTTTTGCGTCATCAGACCAAAGAATCTTTTAACTCAAGCTCTCAGATTTCTTTAAATGCAGTGTGTCAAACGCAAAGTGGGCTGGCCCACCATACAGTAAATGCCTGACTTATGGGTGTGCTGCTGAGAAGAAAGAACCTGTGTGATGTTCTGCTCAAGTGACCTCCTGGTCACCTCCCTGACCAAGGCCCTTCTTGACTGGTTACTTAGTTGCCAACTCTAAGAAGAGCCTTGGTATTTCCAAACATCTTCCATTTCACAGCTTTGGAGGACACTGTGGTCCAAGAAACACTCATACATTTAGTCCCTTGCCCTGATGTGTGCCTCACCACCATCTGATCACAAACATATTCAAAGAGTTGTTGAACTTCATGGCTTGGTTTTTGTCCTGACATGCAGTGTGAGTTGTGAGACCTTATATGGTATCCGTCAATAAGGGCGCGCACATAAAGGCAACCTTCAAAAGGGCGACCTCAATTGGGCGCGGCGAATAAAAGTGCACATAAATAAAAGCGATCTTCAAAAGGGCGACCTCAATTGAGCGCCGAATAAAGGCGCGCGCAAATAAAGGCGAGCTTCAAAAGGACGACCTCAATTGAGCGCCGAATAAATGCGTGCGCAAATAAAGGAGCGCTTCAAAAGGATGACCTCAATTGAGCGCCGAATAACTGCGCGCATAAATAAAGGAGTGCTTCAAAAGGGTGACGTCAATTGGACGCACGAATAAAGGCAAACGCAACAAAATTATTACAGAAATTTATTAGATAAAGGCAATGATTGAACGTATAAAAAGGTGAAAGCAAGAATATTAAAACATCCAATTAATTAATGCATGAACTTCTAACGAACTACTTCTAACGAACTATTTCTAAAGCTCTCTATATTTCGTTGTTTTCAAAATTACAGAAAATTAGATTAAGGCAATGACTGAATGTATAAAAAGGTGAAAGCAAGTTACACTTGAAGCTGTAGATTATGTGCAATGCCACGTAGATATTCGAGATGCGGTCTATTAGCATAATCAAGGACAATTAATTTAATTCGCTCCGAAGGTCATCCTTTTGAAGCGCTCCTTTATTTGCGCGCGCATTTATTCGGCGCTCAATTGAGGTCGTCCTTTTGAAGCTCGCCTTTATTTATGCGCACCTTTATTCGCCGCTCAATTGAGGTCGCCCTTTTGAAGATCGCTTTTATTTATGTGCGCTTTTATTCTCCGCACCCAATTGAGGTCGCCCTTTTGAAGGTCGCCTTTTTGTGCGCACCCTTATTGAATAGAACCACTTTATATACGTAGGTGTATGATTTCTAAACTATGTCAGCTTGCAAGTGAACTCCAGTCAAGTTCTAGACACTTCTAAAGGAGAAGTAAAGCAAACAGGGTGCATCTGACCACAATTTGGAGTACGACAGCAAACATTCTTAATACTACTTAGGAATGAGAGATTTCAGTTTGGGATTTTTCATAAATTTGCCAACATTACTGAAAATTATGTTTTTTTTATCTTGTCATTATGGGTTATTATTATGGACTATTAAAGTTCTAGGGTTATATAAGTAGGCCGCACACAAATGAAAGAGAGAAACACCCATAAAAAAAACAAAAAACAAAAACAGACCCCACTTGTTTTCCAATAAACCTCACAAGAAAACAGAGACAGTTACACACCAAAACAGAAACAAGTTAGGAGAACCACTAACGTGGCTATCTAGCTAAACAATTTATACCCACAATTACCACCAGGATGGCTAACTTAAAAACAATTACAAAAATCCAAAGTCAGACCATCCAACCCTAACTCTCCATACCTTGTTCTGTTAAACACAAGTCCTTATCCGCTCATTCTCTACCATAAAACCCCAAAAAGCTTTTTTTACAGCTTCACCTCACCCACCAACCCAACTGATTTAATCACAGTAGGCAACTCAATAGGAAAGTATTTAAGGCCAGACTCCATTAAGTCATCTGCTCAAAGATTAAAAAAACAGGCTTGGTTTACAAACCAATAGATTCAGAGTAGGCCGTAATAGTTATTGAATGTAGGTTGATGGTTACAATGGCAAATGTATCCATTTAAAATGAAAGATACAACATAATGAAGTGTGTAGAACATGAAAGGGTCAAACTACTTTCTGAATCCACCATATATCGTATAAAAGTTTATGACAAGCAGATCGGGTGGCTTGCTCAGTGTCACACAGCATATCAGTTTTGGGAGTTGACCCAGCAGTTTTTGTGGTTTAATGTTTAATGCCTTAGCCTACAGTTTAATGAGTTAATAAGTGCATCGAGTCCAATTCTAGAGAATGCTGGGTTGGACAACCCACAAGACAACACTGAACACCTGTGTGACTCCGTTCAACAAAATGTCATCACTCATTTCATAATCTTCAGGGTCTTACTTACGCTTAATCACGTTCTGAAGCAATCAATAATTTCTTTGCTGTGTTCGGGAAAACATTTCTTCTTCATGTGTGAGCTTTTCTGCATCACAGCTATCATGCTATTCTTAGTGAAACTATTTACACAAATTATATTTAGCAGCAAAGTGGAAAGCAACATTTCAAAGACAACTGTATGTCTGAATTCAGAAGACATGATGAACATGCACTGAGCTGAAAGGCTTGCCTCTGTCCTTTCATGTCCCATTGCCCTGTAACAGGGTATTACCACCGATACCCCAAACACTGCACAAACACGCACACACACTCAATTAGCCCTGGGCCATGCTCTGTATCTGGTGAAGCTTTACAAAAAATACTTTTCAACCTACTTAACACAAAACTCACAGCACATGTTAGCTTTGCATATTTTCTCACAACAGATTTTTTTTTTTAAGTTTCCATGAACCACTTTTTATATTTTTAGAAAATATTCAATTCCTCTGATAGACAAAAACCATTTGTGGAGATTGCATCATTGTAGGCAAAGCGTTTAGCAAATGTCCAAAGAAGCATCAGGGAGGTCTCAGTGGAATATAAGATATCAGTGTTGGATGATGGAAATAGAGATCACCCATTTATCAGTGGCCCTCCAGAGTCAGCACTACGGAGAATGGCCATATATTACAAAGTGGACTTTTTAAAGTGAGGAGTAGAAAATGAAATGAAAAAGATCTTTTCTATTTTTTTTTTTTAAATGGTGTCAGAATGACGCTGCTGTGACTTAATTATTATTTTATTATACTCCAGATAGTGTTCATTTGTAAACCTACAAGATTTCAGAAGGGCACACATTATTTGTTTCCACTCAGCTCTTGGACGGACAGATTTAATTATACAAAATCTGGCTTATATGGTAAGGTTGAAGAACTTTTTCTTTAGCTCAGCTGCTTAGGTCACTTGAGTATTGGTGGCTAAATGAGGCTGAGCAGCTGGGGTCAGGGATTCAATCTGACATTATATAGCAGGCACAAATTGGTAAACCCCATCACCGTTATAATGGTATCAATAACGTGACTGCTATCGACGAGGATAACACATTTAACTGGTTTGGAAGTACTGTTGGTGTGCTACTCCTGCAGAGAACAATCACAACAGTCACCCAAGCTAACGAGATTTTAGATACATCCAGTTACACCACTTGCACGTCTACAAGAGTGGGGATTTGATCTCAGGTGGACAAGGACTATTGGATAACACTAAGGTCAGTTTATTTGAATTTACAGTGATGGACAGTAAGGAGTGCACAATAACGATGTGCAGCAGGACCACCTCCATCCAAAGATGTGCCATTAGGTCTTGAAAGAACTCTGCTGGATCTACTTTATCAGTGCCTTTGAGAATTTTGAAGACCTGGATTAGGTCCCCACACAGTTTTCTCTGCTCTCTAAGTCTGTCACGGTAGGACATGTCCTTAAGTCTGGTAGCTCTTTTCTGCACAGCTTCAAGTGCTGCTACATTTTTTCCTATAGTGCGGTAACCAGAACTTCACACAATACTCAGGATGTGGTCTGTCTAGTGCATTCTATAGTCTGAGCACAACATCTCCCTATATATATCCAACAGGTTAGAAATTGGATGAATAAATTACTCAGCTTAGGATTTCTGCTGCCTGTGTTACCCAAGCTTACAGAATAGTTCTGTTTAACTGCCATACATACAAGGTGTGATCAAAGCGTATGGTGAATGTTGATGCAGAGCACCATCCAAGTGCAACGCAAAACAATTCAATGCAGGTTCTGACATGCCCATCCTAGAGCCTCGTTGGACAAGTTCCAACATGTTTGATACTGTCAGTCGTTTGTGAGCCACTGTTGAGTTCAAGTGTGTTTTTCAAGTTTGTCGTTAATAATGGATATCGAGCAACGCATTAACATGAAAGTTTATTTTAAATTGCAAAAATCTCAGGAAACTCATCAGATGTTAAAATCGGTTTGTGGTGACACTGCACCGACAATTAAGATTGTTTACAAGTGGTTTGATCGATTTCATAATGTTTCTGACTCGGTTGAAGATGAGAAAAGATCAGGACGTCCTTCAACATCAACAACCGAGGAAAATGTTGAAACAGTTTCATTCTTCATCACGACAACGCTCCTTGTCACACATCCCTTCTACTACGACAATTTCTGTCGAATAACAATGTTATGCTGTGCCCGCATCCACCTTATTCGCCTGGCACCGTGTAACTTCTGGCTGTTCCCTAAATTAGGCTAAATTGAAAATGACCATGAAAGGCAAACAATTTCAATCCATTGAGGACATCCAGGCAGCCACGGCAGCCCAACTAAAGACACTCTCGAAAGAAAACTCCCAGAACTGCTTCGCAAAGTGGCAGGAGTGTTGGGATAAGTGCATTTGGAGTGGAGGAAAGTATTTTGAGGGTGACTAGTAGTTGTAAATCTTTTACTGCAATAAACGTTTCTTTTTTAAAACATTCACCAGATTTTTTGATCAAACTTCATATAGTCACAAACCGTCTTTATCTAATTCAGAATTTCAGAGGCCTGGAACCTCTCTCTGCATCAGTACATACACAGTGATGAACACCATGGATGAGGTGCCAGTCCTTCAGCAGAACACATGTGTGCACCTTAACTCTCAGGCCATGTTAGAGTTGTCATTTAACTGCCCAGGTTTTTGGAAAATGAAAGTGGAGTACCCTGAAGGAAATCCAAAACAGAGATTTCAGCCTTCAAACAGATGACGACAGGGCACAGAGGTCAAACTCAGGACACTGTTTATTATGTAGATCTTTAAACTAATAATTCAAAATAATGTCAACATTTTTATTAAGATTTCCCAAAGTTGCTACCAAAGTTTGCGAATACATCTTTTGTCTTAATGAACAAAACACAATCACAGTTATTAGCAGATGGTTTAGTCAGTTTTATATGTTATATTTGATTACCTTCACGACAAGCTGTCTCCTGACATTTACAATCCTTTAACCCTGAGCTCTTAGTGTAAATAATCTTGGCACAATTCCTAGAGAGATATGCCACGATGAACTATAATACAGTTGAAATGCATTTCCATAGTGTGAATCTGCACAGTAAAGGCAAAAGAAAGTTAGAAGCATCTGACATCTGTTCACACTGAGGGGCCTAAATCTAACACCTGGTGGGATAAAAAGTGAAAAAAATCCTTTTACCTCAGTGTATTTAAAGCAATCGAAACCTAAGTGTTAGACACAATCTGACAAAAGACAATAGTGTGGAGGAAACAATTGCTATTTATAAGCTCAAAGACATAACATACATGTAGCATCATAATTGTTAATCTTTCTACCTTCTTTATACCCCAAGGATAATAAGAAATGCAATGGCCTGACCAGAAGGCCATTTGTCAAATGCTGCTGTCCTTTCATCTCAATTGCTCTTTAATACACGTAAGCCTACTGTGTTAGTCCTTTCATTCTTACAACATGTACATGTTGGTACCCAAATTACTCCAAATGTTTCCTTTCATACATAATTCCTGCACTGGCCAGGAGGGGTTTCTTTAGATAAATGAGATAGAGAGTTGTTCAGGTCTGCATTTAATTTAATTCATGATTTTTTTTTATTTTAAATCCTTATTAACTGTTACTATTCTGTTTCTCTCTCAGTCCTTTATTGACACTTGGAGTCACTGTTACCTTGCTAAACTGCTCATGTGGAGGGACACCAGAGACACCGGAAACCTTGGAATCCAAAGATGAAAGGCTTTTTAGTCTTCTTATTAGACTGCCCAGCATGAACTTGTAATATACAGTAATCCCTCGCTACTTCGCGGTTCACTTTTCGCGGATTCACGACTTCGCGGATTTTATATGTAAGCATATCTAAATACATAACGCGGATTTTTCGCTGCTTTCGCGGGTTTCTGCGGACAATGGGTCTTTTTACTTGCTTTCTCAGTTGGTTTGCCCAGTTGATTTCATACAAGAGATGCTATTGGCGGATGGCTGAGAAGCTACCCAATCAGAGCACGCAGTTAAGTTCCTGTGTGCTGCTGATTGGCTCAGCGACGGAGTGTTGCATTAACCAGGAAGTCTCATCTCACTCATTCATCATTAACGTGCTAATGCTTCAGGGGCCGTGTCCAAGCACCAACAGAAGATGCAAATGATTGCAGAAAAGGTAAAAGTTTTGGATATGTTGAAGGAAGGGAACAGCTACACCGCTGCAGGACATCGATTCTTTTTATTTAAAAAGGAGGAAAAGCATATAAGATCTACGGCCGCAGTGTCCTTTAACCAGGGTGCAAAATGAGTTGCAAGTGGACGTGATAAGGCAGTAGTCTGGATGGAATCTGCTTTAGGAATCTTTGCAACAAGGTCGACGACGTCATGACCGCCTACAAGCTGCTATGTGTACTTCGCTATACAGTAAGTGTAAACTTATCTACCGATTTCATATTTCTTAGCAGTTGTCCCTGTTTTTAATAGAGTAAATGGTGGGTTGTAAACAATACAGGGAGGGTTTAAAAACGTCCAAATACACGTTAAATAATTAAATAAATATAGTGTCCCTACTTCGCGGAAATTCAGTTATTGCGGTCGGCCTTGGAACCTATCTCCCGCGATAAGTGAGGGATTACTGTAGTACTGTAGAAAGTCCAGCAAGGAACGGGCAACCACCTAGCCTAGGACACCAGAAACTGGACCTGATTTAGACTGTGACTGTCCGGTAAAACCGACCCTGGATCCCCAAAGGTAAATTTTACATCATATATTAATCACATTACTAGGAAACCATTTTTTCACTTAAGAAATATAGAAAAAAATTAGACCCTTTATAACTTTGCAAGATGATGAAAAATTAGTTCACACTTTTGTTTTTAGTTGATAGATTACTGCAATGCACTCCTCTCAAGACTACCCAAAAAAGACATCAATCGGTGGTAACAAGTGCAGAATGCAGCTGCTAAAATTTTAACTAGGAAAAGAAAATCCAGGCACATCTCTCCAGTTTTGATGTCACTACAATGGTTACCTGTGCCATTTACAATTGACTTTAAAATACTGCTAATAGTTTACAAAGCCTTCAATAATCTCGCTCCACCCTATATTTTGGAATGCCCTTTACCTTACACTCCTAATCGTAACCTTAGATCTTCAAATGAGTGTCTGCTTATAATTCCAAGAGCTAAACTTAATAGAAGTGGTGAGGCGGCCTTCTGTTGTTATGCACCTAAAATCTGGAATAGCTTACCAATAGAAATTCGCCAGGCTAATTCAGTGGAGCACTTTAAAAAACTGCTAAAAACACATTATTTTAACATGGCTTTCTCATAGCTTCATTTTAGTGTAACCCTGATATTCTGTATATGCATTTAATTATCTTTTTTTCGTTTTTGGCTCCGCAATCCGTACTAACCCCTACTTTCTCTGCTGTTCTTTTTCTGGTTTTCTGTGGTGGTGACCTTCACCGCCACCACCTGATCAAAGCACCATGCAGTCCCTACATTGATGGATTAAAGGCCAGAGGTCCACATGACCGTCATCGTCTAATTCTTCTGCGTGAAGCCTGAAACCCATGAGGACTGATTTAGATCATTTATGTTAGGTAGAATGCCCAGTGGGGGCTGTGGTCTCGTGGCCTTGGATCCCCTGCAGATTTGATTTTTTTTTTTTATCTCCAGCCATCTGGAGTTTTTTTTGTTTTTTCTGTCCTCCCAGCCATCGGGCCTTACTTTATTCTTTGTTAATCAGTATTGCCTAATTTTATTCTTATATTTTTTTTTCTTTCTTCATCTTGTAAAGCATTTTGACCTACATCATTTGTAAGAAAACATGCTATAGAAATAAATGTTGATACCTGGATTTGTGTTGCTCCTCTCTGTTGTCAACAGGTCATATTTTACATATAATGTTAATGAATGTTTATTGTTATTAGTAATTGATATTACTAAAGTTTAAACTCCTTTTTTTGTATTGTGTATTCAACTTAGTTTGTGTTCCTGTATTGTACTGAAGCTTGGTTTAGTTATTTTTGCCTTTGGTTTATAGCTGGAAACTTACGCAAGTGCCGTGAGCCTCCACTTAGTGAAGAGCACTATACAAAAAATGAGACATGTGAAATGGCGATGGCATTAAAGCAAGTGCTACAATTATTTTGAAAAAAAAAAAAACAATTAAAAAGTAGAAGATCTGAGAGAACTGTAGCTTTCTCTTGAATAAGAGAGCATTCACTTAACAGATGTTTCCGTGACATTTATCGTTGCAGCTCATTATTGATAACAGCGCTCTTCATGCTACACATCTCCACTCATTTTAGTTTCGAGAGGACACCTAGTTACTGTATACTCTTATTTTCTATCTGTGAGTATGCACAGCATGTGAATGTTATACAGTTTTACTATTTCACACTTTTCAAAGCTCTCACAACAAGCAGTGCTTTTTGCTATTAAACAACAGCAAAATGTTACAGTAAGAAGTGTTGGGTCCTGCTACTTTGCCTCATCTGATCATTTGGTTCCTGCACTAAACATCAAATATCGATGCTCAGGATTTGTTAGCAAAGTATATAAAAGTCAAATTGGGAAATGATATGAAAACTTGGAACAGAAATAATATGCAGCATTTGGCCTGCTGAGAAACAAAATTGACTACCATTGAAATTTAGTGTTTTAGTGAAAAACTGCAGAAACACTGAATCGCTAAATTTCAGTAATGGCAGCCCTGGCAACTTTACAAGGCTTAACTGTGCAGAGTAATGGAATTGCACATAAAAACAACACAACATTTATCATTAAGAGGATATTTAGGTTTGCACATTAACTAATTACCATTAGTCTTGCCCTCCTAGATAATTCTGGGTTTTGATCACACATGACAGCAATACTTGACTTAAGCAGCTGAAATGCAATGACAGAATGGCAGCAGCATGCAGTCACTGTGTTCAAGTGCATGAAAAGTCACAGAGAGATTCAGTAAATCCTGTGCCGCACCCTCTACATCAGCTCGGCAGTTGATTGCTTGTCCCAGGAGTGGTGTGGAGGAGTAATGATATCCACCTCATCACTGCGCTGCTAAAAAAAAATAAACATCCAAAATGCTATTATGTGTCAAGTCCATCGCAAGGCCCTCTCATGCACACACCTACAGGTACATAAAGCTGATCTGGAATCACCCATTAAATATACCCATATATATTTGGCGAAGTGGAATTAAAACTGAATTAAAACCGGTGACCCTGTTCATCTATTTTGGTAACACTGATTTATTTCTGCAGCACCCATTTTCTGGAACTGTTTGCCTATGTCAGATCAAAGTGTTGCATCTCCACTATCGTCAGTCCAAATATGACTTACTGTCTTTCTCTTTAATTTCTAACCATCTGCAATTATCTGTCTGTTAGTGTACTTTAAGTAAAACTCCTGGAACAATTATTCACATCTTCTTCTCCACAACTGCATTTTCATTCAGTCTTCTTTCCACATTCAGTTTTCTTAACATACCTCCTCGATCTACCATGGTAATGCATGCCTGCCCACATCTGCCCATTCAAGAGCCTGATGCTCAAATTTCCTGTCTGCAAAGTGTAAAAATAGGACTACAATGTGGAAAAACAAACAGAGTAAAAGTATATGTTGAGTGTTTTGTGGAGCTGCTTGCCATCTCTACATAGCATGACATATAGTAGGATGTGCTCAAGAGATAAGTCTCAAACCAATGTAGGGCAGTCTCAGTGATGCAAAGATCAGAGAGGGTGGCAAGTTGGATCTTTTAGAGTAAAGAATGCTTTTTAAAATGAAAAGGTAGTATAAGGACTAAAGGACATCTCTGCTTGAGGCTCAGTCAAATCCCCTTCTTGTGCAATGATACACTTTGTGCTTGTTTCCATGTAATACTCCAGACATTCTGATCAAGAACTACACTAAAATGTCTGCTCAAGGTCATTTTCTAGTAGCTGTTTTTAATTTTGGTTTTATTTAGAAATTTTACAAGGGGTAAATACAGTCTATATGTAGCTTGCTGCATATTTATTACAGAAAGTATCAGTTTCTTTTTTATAGTTAATATGCTGTATATAAAATGTTAAGACTCTGTCTCTCTGTCACACAAACACTCATGACCCCCTGGCCTTTAAAGCTTGATCTTGGTCTCAGTCAATAGCATATGTCGTGATGCACTGAGTGTGGCCCATGATTTGGATGATCATGAAACGGCAAGACCAAAATTGGGCTTCAGGTACCTCTCATGGTTGGCGTAAGTACAGGATATGCAAAGCTGTGCTATATTTAATATATACAGCTGCCCAATCACAGCACTGGTTTGGCATGAATTGGGCTTCAAGTCCCTGGCATGGCAGCTCACCAGACCTCACAGGTTATGCATGGCTGTGCGCCTCGGTCTGCTGCTTCATACATACCTGACACGACAAGTATGGCCGACACAACACACTGCTGGCCTGACACAAATGCAACCTCTGAATCACAGCAGGCGTGATAGCACTAAGCACTAAGACCAAGAGCACGCACCTTCTTACATCGCTGACACATCAACTACGGCTAAGCGATCGCACTGCAGGTCTGACTTGAAACCAAACTTAAGAAATTGAAGACGCTCGCAATAATCTTGGCAGAGTTACGGGGACTACTTGCCTTCACGAGAGGTGTGTGCACCACCTGCAGCGACGTGCATTCAGGAAGTATACTGGATAGCGACAGTGACGGCGACCTGCTTTACAGAGGCAGGCTGATCCTCTTCATCGCTCACGTGAGTCAGACATTCGTTAACCCTACCATAGTCCACGATGACACAGTAAAACACTGTCGCACATATTGAATAGAAAGCTCAGCCTGAACTTGTACAAGAGGTGCAAGGATAAACAGTTTACAACACATATCATCAACTTCATGACATGCATACAAGATCAAATAAGTTGAGAACAAAAAAAATTCAAACACCACACAGTGGAGTCTGACAGTTTTAATTAATTATCATGTATGTGGTTAGCAGGGACGTGCGGTCAGGAGAGGCAGGAGAGGCAGAGCCTCACCTATCATCATGAAAATTAAAAAAACTAATAATGATAACATAAAATAAATGTGTCCACTGGTCTGTGCTATATATTTCTTTTCTGTATGATGGCAATAATTTTGATCATCTTTATAGTCAAAATCGCTGAATTTGCGTATCTCCTGTTCAAATACAGGGGAGAAACGCAAGGTGTGACAGCGACGAGCCTCACCTCACCTCGGACTGTGCTATCCCTCAAACACTGGGTTGATGCATGCAATTGGCGCGTGCCTGTTGCTGTCTCTCTTTATACCTTCAATATAATGTTTGCAGACATGTTTATTACACACCCTGACTTTCCACAGTCTGGCTAATATCATTAATGAATGTGTGTGACATATTTAGACTTGCTAATTGGACATAAACCCGCAGTGAAAAGACACAAGGTGAGGCAGATAGTACCGTGCCGCACTGAAGGGGACGGAATGTGAGCCAAACAGGTGCTTGTTGCTGCTGCTCTTCAAAAGGTTAAAATTGAAATGCATTTTTTTTTTGTTTAATTTGTATTGAATAAGTATGAATTGTGGAATCGCAACTGCAAATTTAGAACACATGAAGGGTGCAGAGCAAATGCTCTCTCTCTGCTCTGTCTCGCCGATATAAATGTAATGTTCTTTCTTAGCCAAATATGTACCTTACCTATGTGTGTGTAAAGAATGCTGATGAGATATGAAACATAACCAGTAGTCAATGTGCATGCTGCCAGTTGAATAGTCAATAAGCTACTCTTTTGAGTTCATATATTTGTAAATCTCACTCTAAAGGAGTCAGTGCCTCACCAGCCATGAACCTCACCGCACGTCACTGGTGGTTAGATGAGGATTTCATAACCTGAAAACACACATTGCTCTCAGGCATTCTTTATAGAAGTATAAGATTTGATTGACGTAAGCAGCCCAAGCCTTTACAAGAACAGCACAATGCAAGATAATAAACAAAAAAAAAAAACACAAGCACAGACAGACATCATGTAGCTACCGGAGGTTAAAAACTTCTTCCTCACTGCACAATTGAGCTTTTCAGAGGAACAGCTCCTCAATCAAATGTTATATTAGGTGTGTTTACATGCACTTTAATAACCCAGATATTCACAGATCCCTGCTTTCACAAATACCACGTAGACAAACCGGGGGACCACGTGCATTTCTCTCTCTGCGGGTTATCTGACCATGTAAACCTTTAATTGAATTAGACTTAAGGATTTCTTAATCTGCACATGTATGATGCATTCTTTCAGTCTGCATGGATTGCATTATTCCTTCTCCTGGCTGAAATAATGTGTCTCAGTATTTCAGAAATCATTGCATTTATGCAGATGAGCTGAATAAACAGTGCTAAGCTCTTAAGCACAATCTCAGGAGCAGTGTTGGGGGTAATGTGTTTGAGCAACAGTTTTGCATTAAAATGGCATGGCACATGTGTTACATAGCCTTATTACTCTTAACAGTAACATGTAACCTACCGCAATACTTATTTTATTGAAGTGAAAGTATCTGAGCTATCGTTATCCCAGCAGCACTGAGTGTAAGCCTCTCCATGGCTGGGCTCAGTCGCCCAATAAGGAGAAAAGAGTGTGCTGCCTACAATCCGGTAACAAAAACATATCATTAGCAGTCCAGTTATTAACTATAGACATGTTGAAACTGTGTGAGCGGGTGAAGCAGTGGCCTTGTTCACATTGCAATTCTTTGTTTTATTCTGATTGATTATGTAAAAAATGGGTCGCTGTTATTTACTTCGCAGAGCTAGAGGAACTACGCGTATGTATAAAACATGTTTGCTTGTATTCCTGGTGAGATTCATGAAGGTTTAGTTCATATATGATCTTAGGATTTAATAACATGCTGGCCAGTCAGATGTGCAGTTTGTCATACAAAAGAAGAAAAACCGACACCCTGTTGTAATGCCATGCATTTTATAATAATTAACTATATAACATATTTACTAATTTTTGTAAGTAATGAGTAATGTGACTAACTTATTTTTAAAAAATAGAAAATCCCCCCAGTACACGGTACCTTTGTGTTCAGAAGTCATAATCAAGTTGATCATTATATTGGTGGACTCCACTCCTTTCAATTCTCTTTCATTTGATGGTCCATGTGTTTCACTAATAAGGATAATAATTAAAATAGTAATTTTGATTAAGGGAAGTATGGTGAAGCTGCTGACTTGTAATAAGGAGACTGGCTATTTGTGTTCTTGATTCTCCTCTTGTCCACATGGTCCTACTCTGTACTCCAGTTTCCTCCCTCAGTTGAAAGACATGCAGGTGAGGTGCATTGGTGTTGTTACACCGGAACCTGATATGTGTGGGGTGTGTGTGTTCACCCTGCGATGGACTGGCACCCTATCCATGAATTGTTCCTGTGTCACATCCGATTATTGCTTGAATGGTTTCTGGCTGCCCCGTGACCCTGTCATAAACAGATGGATTTTGTCTTTCTATGAACTAGTCAACCTTTTGTGCTTTTCAAGATACATTATAAGGATCAGTAAGAACATAAAATACTGTACACATACATGTTGGCATTTTATATATAAACATCTATGCGTGGAAGTGTGTGTGTGTGTGTGTCTGTCTGGCCCAGAAGTGAAAGGTGGAATTGGGGTAAGGGCTCCACCTCCAAGGAAACAGAAACTTGCTTAGGTCGCTAATAACACAATCGAGGCCAGCATGTCGGCAAAACGAAACCTCAGAAGAAAGACAAAGTCTCTTAGCCGCTAACATCGGTGAAATGGTATCCCTTTTAGAGGGGGCTAGGCAGTCTCATGGCCTGGAACCCCTACAGATTTTATTTTTTCTCTCCAGCCGTCTGGAGTTTTTTTTTTTTTGTTTGTTTTTTCTGTCCTCCCTGACCATTGGACCTTACTCTTACTCTATGTTAATTAATGTTGTCTTATTCTAATTCTTACTTTGTCTTTTATTTCTCTTTTCTTCATTATGTAAAGCACTTTGAGCTACATTATTTGTATGAAAATGTGCTATATAAATAAATGTTGTTGTTGTTGTTTTACTTTTCCTCCCACCGCTAATACACAAGCGATGCAAGCACATTGGTAAAATGAATCCTCCTAGTAAGGAGATGCCTAGAGTAGTTCCATTCAATTACCTGACAACTCTACATTTCAATTTTTTTCTGACGATTTCAATCATTTCTAGGACCCCGGGCTTTTTACAGCATGGGCTTACACAGCTAGTAAAGTACAATAACAAACATTTAAACAAGGCAATCAAAAACCAGTCAAAAAAATGGAGGTGTAACAGAGAATCTTCTGGTAGGAATAATGGCATGCACCTTTGCTGGGTTTTTATAGCTAACTAAAAGACTGAGCTGCAGCTCTTTCCTGATTTAAAACAGACCTCAAGTCTTGCAAAAGGAGTTCATTTATCTACCTAAAGGGTAGAACATGGACATGAAACCTAAATAGCAAGGTTTGCAGACCTCAGAAAGCCGCAGTAAGAAAAGAGAATGCAGATGGCAACTGGGCTGCAAATAAAACTGCTCTTCTGACTTGCTTTACATCTAAGAAAAGTGGTGGTGCCCAGCTTGAAGTAAAAGGCTCAATTTGTGCAACAATTAGTAATTATTACTATTTTTTTTCTAGGCATTCCTACTTTAGTTTCATTTATAGTGGTTTAAAATGACAACTCAATTTGTCGCTCACAGTTAGTTGATAATAAATAAAAGAATTGCTTAAGTGCTTTTGCTTCATAAACAGTCTTTTTTTTTCTCTGGTCTCTTATAACAAATCTGGGTATTTGAAGTTAAACATACCAGTCAAAATGCTTGTTAATTTTTTAAGAAGATGTACACTGAAGAATATTTATAATTTTCTTGCTATTTAGTGGTGGCTCTGAGGCAATTGATCTGTGCCAGCAATCAAATCAGTTCAGATCCTGTAAAGGCCAGAAGTGACTCTGCGTTGAGCGAGGCCCTTAACATGTGATTGCTCCGTCCTGGTAATAACGTTACTCTTCATCCAGCCCTACAAGCAGGTCCTTCAACTTGCAGGGAAAATTCAGCGGCTGGGGACAGGATTGGCATTCCTAGGTAAAAACCTCATCTGAACTAGTGTGGTGCTGAGGTGTTGCACGGCTATGTTCGGGTCCTAATTTGGGATCCTGAGGTGGTTTGTCGTATGGTGGATGTGGCAATGCTATTAGTGCACACTCCAACCTTGCTACTTAAAGCTACAAGAATGAACAGGATTTGAGATGGTAACATTAAGTAGCTTGTACTTTCATTGGTCATTTTGTACCTGAATAAAAACTAATGTCACCTGAACTAGTTACATGTTCATAGTTTATTGTAAGAGAATGGTTGACAAACACATGAGCTTTTGACAACATGCATTGACTGAATGATGCCTTATTCTAGCCTTTGCAGCCATTTTTCTGATTGCCTATCACCTGATTCTCTTTGGTGAGCACATCTTTAAAGTGCTTTAGCCATCATCTGACCCTACTAGTGCTCATGCAGGTGTCCATGCAGGCACAATTAAGTTGTCAACCACAAAAATGAGAAATTCATTTGCTGCACGTTGCTGAAATGACACGTCTTTTCAGTCCTTTTCAAATGCTGAGTTGTGACATCATTTTGTCATTCAGGTATGAAACAATAAAACTGAACTATAAGACCAACTTTTATTTATATAGCCCATTTTCATGTAAATGTGTTGCTTAAAGTGATTTACAAATAGTAAAAGAAAAATGAAAAAAAGTAAGTGTGGAAGAGACCCTAAAATAAGTTAACATGTAGTAAATTGTAATTGAATTTAGGCAAATTGTAAGCCTGGGACAGATTTGCTAGCACGTTACCCAACCTGTGACCATTTCTGTGTTTTTAAAGGGAGCCATTTAATCAGTACATGGGGGGACAATGCCTGAGGCATCATGGGAAGTCACCTATCTAATATTCCTTTGCAGCCAAGCAACTTGTCCACCGGTAAAATCTAAAAAAGTATTTAATTGAAATTGCAATGTGCTTATTACCCTTGGTATAACCATTAGGTGTAATAAGTGACAAGACTGCCATCCTCCTCTTATCTCACTATGCAATTGTGTATACATCACCAATACAATATATAATGTAAGTAATGCATTAACTGAGACTCACAAAATAAGACATATTTGCATAAAATATCATTAAAGGCTTTGGACACAGGGCTGTCTTAACATATAGATAGATAGATAGATAGATAGATAGATAGATAGATAGATAGATAGATAGATAGATAGATAGATAGATAGATAGATAGATAGATAGATAGATAGATAGATAGATAGATAGATAGATAGATAGATAGATAGATAGATACTTTATTAATCCAAAGGGGAAATTCACAATTTCATTCATAAATTCATATGGGCATGCTGGGCAGTTGCCCGGGGGCACCATGGACATAGGGGCCCCATGCTAATCTCTGTGTGTTGTGACTTGCTGAGTGGTTGTGTAGGTAGAGGCACCAGTGCAGGGGTTTGCCCGGGGGGCCAATCATGCTGTAAAGACAGCCCTGGTTGGACACCAACCAAAACCATTTGGAACATTTACAGTTTCATCTGTCCATTCTTTTTCCGACTTGCCTCGGTACTAGTTGAGGATTTCAGGGAATTAGAGGTTAATCTGGCAGCAATATGCAAAAGAAAGGAGCCCACTTCAGATGGCTTACCATTTTTATTCAAAAACATAGATATTAGTCTCCATTTCCACCTTTTGTCCAAAGTACCCCAGCATTTTCAACCGCCTGAAAATGGAGACTTTTCAAAACGCTCTTCAGAGTCGTATACTTCTGAAAATGCAGCCTCAGCATTGTAATGTGGACGGGAGAATATGATGAGTTTTTGCTATCTGATTAGTTTGTATTTATTACATGGTCCTTTCCGAATTGGATCCTGCTCATTAAAACACAACAACAACACAAAAAGCAACACAGCGCGAATAGAAGAATGGCTCTTCATGGCGCATGTTGCATTGCTAACTTAATTGCATTTTGTAATATTTGAATGCTGCAAGTATGTTTGTGTGTGTCCTGCGGTGGGTTGGCACCCTGCCCAGGATTGATTCCTGCCTTGTGCCCTGTGTTGGCTGGGATTGGCTCCAGCAGACCCCCGTGACCCTGTGTTCGGATTCAGCGGGTTGGATAATGGATGGATGGATGAATGCTGCAAAATGAAAATAATTTACTGGTTTCTACAGCTTTGCAATAAATTCTTTGGACAGTTGCATTACCACCACTTAAAGGACTTTTCCCCCAATGCATGCATGCCCAGTGTAGATGAACGTCTACATCATGTGAGTTATTGATTGTTTTGGTGTAAAAAGGAGATACTGTCTTAAATGACAGGAAAACAACAGCCTGGACAGAGATTGTTTTCACTTAAAAATTCCACTTGAAATCAGGTGTTTGAGCGGTAGAAGGAAAGAGAAGGCTTTGGAAGAAGCCCACACTAACCAATAGGGGTAGGGAGACTCCACTTGTTGCCTGAAGTTCAACTCTGGAGGTAAACCTAATAGCTGTGTCACTACGCATCCCAATACACATGGCCAAGCAGACACCACTTAAAACCACACTACAGTCTCAGGTTCCACTGAATTAGAGCAAACCTCACAGGGACAGGGCCAATCTGGAGTCTAAATAATTAAAGTTTAGTTGACGTTTATCATAGAACTATTGTACGTTTAGGTGCCATGGCACAAGGGGTGGTATTCAGTTCAGCTATCAAACTGGGGTGCATAATGACTGTATAGGCTTTGACGCCTCTCAGCTCCTATCTGGAAATAGCAGAATGGAAGAGCGGCACTGGGCAATAACTCTCCTATGATAAATACGAGGTGGTCATACTAATCCCCCGGGCACAGACATTCAATTTGGTGCAAACTTTATAAATCCCAAGAGAGAGTTTGGTTTGCCAGTGGTGTTATTAAAAAAAGAATAAAACATCACATGAAGAAATGGTACAGAGCCAATAAAAAAAGTATTCAGCCAATTGGAAGTTTTCACATCTTATTGCTATACTAAAGTCTTTGACAAGACTTTTTAATGACACATTTAATGCAAAGTGGTCTTAATTATTTATAAATACTAGGGGGCTTCGCCCCCTGCTCGCTTCGCTCTCCAACCCCCGTGTTTGGTTTTCCGGATACACACTTTTAAGATTTTTTTTTCTTTGAATTGTTGCTATTTCATTAGTTTCACTTTTATTTCAGAACTTTTGTAAAAACAATATTTGTAATCTTGCGAGTCCCAATATGCTGAATCTTTATAATTAGGTCAGGATAGGTTTCTCTGTTTGGAATTTCAGCACATACAAAACGATCTACATCATCAGCAGTTCATAATTTTTTTTTACAAAGTAACAAAGTAAGTAGAGTTCTGCATTGGACTCCTGTCTGTAAAGTTGTGCTATTTTCCTCTCACAATTCCAAAAGTACATGGGGTTACCAAGGTGATACCCCAGCTTTTGTCTAGGTTTTTTGTACAAGGGCTAGACAGAATGTTTTTGACTCCTGGGGTCAATTTAGGTTTTTAAATAAGCAGACAAATAAATATATATACATTAACAAAGTAACCAATAAATGTATGTGCGGTAAACTCCGTTTTTGAAATTCTCAAGATTCTTTATTTGTCACATGCATAGTTATACAAGACAACACGCAGTGAAATGCATCCTGATCCGCTTATCAAAAACTGTGCAAAGTTAGAAGAATATCAGTTAGATTAACAAAAAGTCATAGATTGAAAGATAACAGTATAGTAGAACATAATAAATAAGTAAAATTATGTGAATAAAGTAGAATTAAGTGTTAAGGTGCAATAGTGTAGTAATTATTGTGCAAAACCAAAGTTAGACTGGTGCATAGTTAAATGAGGCAGTTTGTTTGTTTGCACTACTTTACTTTCTTTTTTTATATTTTCTAATTTTCCTACTTTCATATCCTTTAACTTTCTTCACATGTGTATAGCGCTGTTTTTTTTTTTTTTTTTGAGCCTTTCTAATTTCCCTGGTTTCATAGTCTCTAACCTGCTCTCCATGTGTTTAGCGCCAACGTTTGTAAACGTCTTTATGAAGTTCTACTTTCTGTTATTCACTGTCTTTTAATTCTGAGCCGGATTGGATGTGCTTTTTTTTCAATTCCACTTGTTCCGGGCTGATAATTACTTTCCTTATTTTCTGAATTTGCACCTTGATTATTTTTTTTTGCTCTTTTTTCTGTCCAACGCATTTGAGTCTCTTTTCTCCGCACTGCTCTCTTCTTCGCTTAGATGTCGACATTTAATTTATAATGTACCTTATATGCTTTATATGCGCTGAGAGCCCTGAATCTGTGTGTGCTCAAATCCTTCACAAGACTGAATGTTTTGCTGCCTATTGTCCTATTTGATAGATTGTAAGTAGGGTGTGTCTTTGGTCTCGCGGGTCTTTAAAATGTCTCCTGAGAAGATCACGTATCGTAGACTTGCTTTTTGCTTTCCAGGACAGGATTTCTTTTTATAATAGATAGATAAAACACACAATAATCAATCACATAAGTAGTCACCTCTTTTAATTTGACATACCTAGTTCATCACTGGTACAGTCATTTGGTTTTAGAAGTCTGAGAATTTGTTTCTATTGATTGCAGTCTAAATGCACTTTACCTGGAAGGCCCAACTTGTGGTGAGTCATTATGGTGAGCTAACCTACCACATTAAGTGAAAAAATTATAAAAGATGTCATAAGAATGAGTCATAGACATCATACAGGTTTGGGGCTGCCACCCGTATATTGTTTCCTGGCTGCAAAAAGTTGATTTGAAATAAGCATGATGTGCATAGAACAGAGTCCAAAACAGAACTGACTGGCCTTGAGACAAAATGACCGTTTTAAGCAAGAGAAGGGGAAATGATGTCACTGACACTGGAACCGGAAATGATGTCATCATGAATGGAAAAGACATCATCATTGGTGCTGGAACCGGAAGTAACACCCTCGTGACCGGAAAGTGGCGTCACTGTTGACACCAGAACTGGAAGTGACATCAGTGTTGGCGCCAGAACTGGAAGTGATGTCATCAGTGGTGTCAGAATCAAGAGGGATTTCCCGGGAATGGTCTGCTAGAGACTGAGAGAAACAGTCAGCACACTCCAGCACCCCCTGGTCTGGCATAGAATTACTATTATTTCGGTCCTTTAGCTGTTTCCCATGCATACGTGTACGACAAACAAAATATTGAGCAACACATGGCAAGAACAGGAGTTTTACTGAACAGTCAGCATGGGCTCAGAAGAAGGAGGACATGTCTTACCAACATGCTGGAATTCTAAGAGGAGGCAACAACAGGATATGACCAAAGTGGAGCACATGATACTGCATTATTTATTTGGACTTTCAGAAAGCATTTGATAAGGTGCCACATGAGAGGGTGAGCATCAAACTAAAGAAGTGGCAGTTCAGGGTGACGTTTTTTAGATGGCTCAGACACAGGAAGCAGAGGGTGATGGTGCAAGGAACCTCATCAGAACTGGCCGTTTTTAAGGGTGGTGTACACAGTGCTAGGGCTACTGATATTTTTAGGAACTGGGTTACAACATGAGCCTCAAAGTTCACTTTTTAGATTCACTTTTGGAATTTGTTTGAATTCTTGAAGTAGTCAGTGAAGAGCAGGGCGAAAGATTCCATCAGGATATCAAGGGCATGGACAGAAGGTACCAAGGACACTGGGATATTAATCTGATGGTGGACTACTGCTGGATGATTCACAGGAACACAGTAGAAAAAGTGTACACTCCATGGGCTACCAAACAAAGTTTTGGGTCAAAAAAAAAAAAAAACTATAACGTGACAAAAACTGTAAACACTCTATGTAAGGCAATGAAAATTTATTGTTTTATTTACATATATGTTTACAAAAATTTGATTGACAAAATATTTTCATGTTAAATTGATTTGAGGCAATATTGTATGCATGAATAAACTGTGTAACTTGTTCAATTTAATTACATTTCTTTTAAAATTTGTCCTTAAAATATGATGTGATGGAAACATTCTAATTATATTATTCATTGTGTTCATGAATACAAATAACTATTCACAACTGAAACATTTTTTTACGAGTTTAATTGTGCAGACCTGTGTATTATTATCCATAGAAACATCAACTTCTGACCTAATCACAAAAGCTATAAATCAAACTATGGTGGCATTTACCTTCTTAAGGAGCACACTGATGTACAGAGGAAGGGATAAGTTCAAAAGGATGGATCAAATGTCTACCCTGTTACCACTTGCAACCATATTACATCACTTGTTTAAGTTTTGCTGCTGCTGTCTGCCTTTCCCTATCTCTGGTTTCTCTTCCACTCACCAGTCGTTGTTCACAAGTAGCACTTCTGCTGATGACACTTGCATGGTGGCTTTAAACACCCACTTGGGTTCAGAGACACAAGACAAAAGGTTTGCTTTTAAAGACATGATGGCTCTGTATCGTGGAGTTTTCCATAGTTGTTGAAGGACCAGGTATCTATCTATCTATCGATAGATAGATAGATAGATAGATAGATAGATAGATAGATAGATAGATAGATAGATAGATAGATAGATAGATAGATAGATAGATAGATAGATAGATAGAATATCTGAGAGCTTGTAACTTCTACTTAATAGATCTATGTATGATAAGCCCCATTGTTTTGTTTCTGTTACACTCCATCTGCACAAAAATGCTAATTTTATGCAACAGAGAGTAGCTGTCAGCAAGATGTTAGAGGGCCATGTACCTCATCAGTTGTTAGTGTATTTAGACTTTAAAGGTGTCTTATAGAGTGTCGCCTACCTCATACAAACAATATGTCAACTGGAAAATCTAGGGTCCAGTAAATAGCCATCTGATGTAATACTATGTGTAGGTAATATATTACTTTTGAATGCCAATTAAAGTTAAGTACAGTTTAAGTGCCTTTTGAAATGGTACTGGCACATCATGTCAAAATACAGGCCATTTTAGAATTGCTTAAGGGCTGGATGGATAGATATTTCAAATAAATGTTTACCCTTGTGAACCATGTAAATTTAATAAGTCTGAATCATTTCCCATTAGAGCTGCAGGACAGCTCCCGCTAGCATCTTTAGATTAAATGTTTTTTTTCTCTTTCCAGTGCTGTGAGTAGAAACTTATCATGTCATTCCAGCAGCATGAGGTAAAATAAATTAATCACGAGTCATCACTTTGGTGACAATTTGTCAAAACAGGACATCAGTGATGACATTTAGTATGACTCTAAAAGAGTAAATTGGATGATATTGTGTTAGAATGAAAAGTTGGGTCAGTTAACCAGCATCAGTAAAAACTGAATGAAAGTTTTTTTTCCTTTGTGACATACAGGATGGCAACAAATACCACACCCTTATAAACTCGGAAAGCACCATGCATATTAAGGCTTATCAATATTTAGATTAAATGTATCTAATTAGTGCTTTTATCTTACGTAAATGACAGCACTGATGTGTAACGGGGGCTGCAATCAAAGGTTATTGCTAATGCGTCACTGCTTCAGAACCTGAGATCAAACCCAGACCCTGTTACCAAAAATGTGACTTCCACACATTTTGCCATACCTGCATTGGCTTTCTTCAGATGTTCCGGTTTCCTTCTACATCCCAGAGATATAGTGGGTTAAATTGATTAGAAGTGCTAACATGGTGGAAGTGTTATTGAGTATGTTATGTGATGGACTGGCACCCTATTCAGGGTCGATTCATGCTGTCAGGATTGATTCTGGTGACCAATGAATCTCCCAATGGAATAGGAGAGTTTGGAAAATAAGTACTTGAGTTGTTAAAGTAACAGTATGCAGTTACCCATCTCTTCTGTCTGAACTCCAATCAGGATAGATAGATAGATAGATAGATAGATAGATAGATAGATAGATAGATAGATAGATAGATAGATAGATAGATAGATAGATAGATAGATAGATAGATAGATAGATAGATAGATAGATAGATAGATAGATAGATAGATAGATAGATAGATAGATAGATAGATATGAAAGGCACTTGTGGGGAACAGCCTGGACACAGACTGGTAGACATCGTTTGAATCACCACACACGTTTATTTACAACTATTATTTACAATTATGCCACACACTACCGCAGCACCAATCACCCCAAAGTCCTGGCTTCTCCAAATGCCTCTTTCTCTCTTCTGGCCACGTCCACTTCCACCCGACTCCAACCATCAAATGGAGGGAGGCGGCCCCTTTTATAATCACCCGGACGTGCTCCAAGTGCCTCTCAATGAGCACCGGTTGGCACTCCGGGTGTCCCTGGTCTTCTTCCCCCCAGCACTCCCGGGTGTGGTGAAAGTGCTGAGGGCCAGGGCTCCTCAGGCATTTGGGCGCCCCCTTGCGGTGACCACGGGCCCCTATAGGGTTGAGCTTCTAAGCTCTGTTCCCGTGGTCCCCAAAGCCACCAGGGAGGTCACCCCCTCGTGGTCTGGAGGAGGCGTAAGCCCTCCTCCAGTCCTTCTGGTCATCCTGGCTGGGTACTACCCCCAGCCGCTTGCCACACACTATATAATACAACAGACAGACAGACAGACAGACAGACAGACAGACAGACAGACAGACAGACAGACAGACAGACAGATAGATAGATAGATAGATAGATAGATAGATAGATAGATAGATAGATAGATAGATAGATAGATAGATAGATAGATAGATAGATAGATAGATAGATAGGGGCAGGAGGAAGAGTGTTGTACGAGTTGCTGGGTGGTTTGCATGAGCAGACAAAGGACTGAAGAAGACAGGAGTTCATGGAGCCACAGAACACCTGAGTTTCTCAAAATTTTAATGCAAGGAAAAGCTGAAAATTATTTGTTGTTTTATATATATTGTACTAATTATTATTATTATATTGTTATTATTAATAATTATATATAAGAGCCAATGTCTTGTTTTCCTCACAGACCCCTGTATTTTGTGGCCCTGTGTTATTATGCGCTGATTCATTGCTAGGGGCGTGGCTTTAGTCATCACTCATTGTGATGTCATTAACATGATGCATTGCAAGTTGGCGCTTTCTCTGGGATATTGTTCATAGTAATGGAAAAACTCTTTAATAAAGAAAGAAAGCCTATGGGTATGAATACGTAGTTTTATGGTTAAACATCTTAAATTTTATTTTCTGCAGCAGAAAGTCTTGTCTTATGTGTTGGTTTTTTGTCAGTCATTCATTTTTCCTTATTGGTTTTGATCCCTGCTGGTTTTCTGTTCACATTTTCATCTCCTGGTTATTTTGCCTTTCCTTTAGACCTGCCAACCACCATCTATGGCAGACCACGGGATATCTTTTAAATGGCTTGTCAGCCATTATATATTTTTTTCTTCTTCCTAAATATTCTTCAGAAACAAATCTGTTATGGTGATTACACACCAAGCTAGTATCTAGGAGGACACAGAAACGTCATACAAATAGCAAGTGGAAACAAATGCAAACCCAGCATGCTTGACCTGTAAGGCATCACTGCTAACCACAGTGCCACCTTGTTGCCTTTGATTTACCCCAAAGTGTTGCCTTATAATAAATTTATATATTTCATGCTATTCTAAAGGTATTAGCTGACAAAACTGAAAAAATAATAACATACAGAAAACAAATCTATTATTAAGATTAAACAATTTAGTATTAGTTTATAATTCTTCAGTCTGCTGTAAGACATTATATTTGGATACTGAATAAGGAAGACGGTTTTCTTACTAGAACAAATCAGACTTGGGCCGACTGTGTTTGTCTGACCTGCTCCAAGGAGAATGATAACTTTTCCTGTGGACACTCGTGGTACCCAAGAGAAATAAGCCTGCTGGGGCAGTCGTGACATACTTCTAATGCATTACTTGTGCCGATCAATGGAGCAGAACTCACATCTTCAAGAAGAAAGCTATTGCCATGAGACGTTCCAGGTAATAGAGAGAAGGGGGCAAGGTTAGAAAGATTTTAAGCGAGTAACATGTTAGAAATGAATAAAAGTTTTGATTTCTAAAAGCACCTTTGGAACCCAAAACAAAAGAGCTTCTCAGTGTGAACTGCCACTGATAGGACTGCAAAAATGGACTACAGAGAAAGAAACTGTGAAGTTTTGCTATTTGCATTACTCTCTGTTCAAAAACCCCTTTTATGAAGGTAAAGTGCAGCGAAAGTCTGTAATGGAGTGGAGTCACAACATTTTCTGTTATCCAATAGAGAACAAAAAAGTGAAATTCATATGGTAGCAATGACAAATATTAACCCACAGATCAAAAGATTTTTAATTACTGCGTGTCAACAATTAGAAATCAAGAAATTGCTGTACCCAAAGTACGTAACAGCCTTTTATTTGCAAATATCAAAGTTCATTTTATTACACTGTACATACTAATGGGAAATACAGCACAATTTATAAAGCATTGGCATTCATCTCATTTCTCTTATGCAAAATTCCAGGAAGCCTTTAGAGCAAACAAATAGGAGAAATTAAATGAATAAAATGATTGAATGGCACCAAAGTAAAATGGTTAGCAAGGTCAATTAGATTGCATATCCACTTGGAGCGTCACATTTAGATGAAAATATGTTGTCTAAGGATGACTACATTAATGCTCATCCTGCTCTAGCCTGATTCGATTTAGCTTCACAACTCTGAGATCCTCTTCCTGTTTAAAGGCAATCCCCACAAGTAATTATGCTTAAAGTGGAAAAATACTGAATCAAGGCTCCTCGTCTGGCTCCACTTTACAGCCCCTAATTCTGTTACTGCTACAGATTTATTTTAGTGGGCAGGATGGGAGTCTGTGTCTTCATGCTGTAAGATAAGCTTCTTATAACAATAGGAGAGATGGAGGTGGAGGTGAGGCAAAAGAATATTGGAGAATCTATCACACACAATACTAAATTCAGAGCAGAGAAGTACAAGTTTTACGGTTACCCGAAAAAATAAGATAATGACAAAAAAAAATTTATACTGAAAGATAAGCATGTACACCGTGAGTGAAGAGGAAAGAAGACGCTGGACATTTCTATATTTTTTACATTGCCATTTCACTGACAGCATATAATGTTACAGATTTTAATATGAGGGCGGCACGGTGGCGCAGTGGTAGCTCTGCTGCCTCGCAGTAAGGAGACCCAGGTTCGCTTCCTGGGTCCTCCCTGCATGGAGCTTGCATGTTCTCCCCGTGTCTGCGTGGGTTTCCTCCAGGTGCCTCCGGTTTCTGCCCACAGTCCAAAGACATGCAGGTTAGGTGCATTGGCGATCCTAAATTGGCCCTAGTGTGTGCTTGGTGTGTGGGTGTGTGTCTGTGTCCTGCCATGGGTTGGCGCCCTGCCTGGGATTGGTTCCTGCCTTGCGCCCTGTGTTGGCTGGGATTGGCTCCAGCAGACCCCCGTGACCCTGTGTTCGGATTCAGCGGGTTGGAAAATGGATGGATGGATCTTAATATGATCTGCTCATCTGCTTCGCGCCATGGAGGGATTATACTGACATAATTATTGATAGATGACAACACTTCAATAGAGAATGGAAAAGGAAGCTTGAGTATGAAAGGGTTTAGTAACAGGCAATATATATATATATATATATATGTATATATATATTGTCACACACGTGCGCATGGGAGGCAGCTAAAGGGCTTGAGTGAAGGCAGTTCTGAGGCTTGCTGGGATGTGGCAGAGTACACTGACTCTTTTTCTCCCTTGCCTGTAGACCATTCACGGGAGATTCCACCTAGCTCTCTTGACGTCACTTTCCAGGACGAGCCAATGGAAGAAGACCTTACCGGCTCTGGCCCCCCTGTGATGTCACGTCCGGGCTCGAACCAATGGCTGAAGAAACATGAGCCCGATCCCTATGACCTCACTTCCTGTCTTCCCCTTTAAAAGCCTACACCTTTTCCCTATTCCCTCAGTCTTGTTTTGGACTTGTTTGTGTGTACATCAGTGCTGTATTATGAAAAGAAAGCAACTCTGCAGCAGAGGAGAACAGATTATACGGGTGGCTGCCCCAAACCTTTATGTGATTATGTCTCATTTTTGTGACAATATATATATATATATATATTATATATATATATATATATATATATATATATATATATATATATATATATATATATATTTCTAAGCTATATTTTACACATACAGTGTTATTGGTATCAAAACTTGCTTTTCCTTTTTGTGTACCTTCCAGAGCTGTGCCTTCTTAGGTGTTTCTGTGTATATACAATAGATACTAAGAAGTTTGCCTGGTCTAATAGCTTCTTATTATCTATATACCAGTAACGGCGCACTGCACATTAGCACTTGACTTGAGCATTCACAGTTTTCATCCTCTTTCTTTCTCTGTACGTTTAGCATTTGTTTGCTCAGAGGTTGATGTGCTTGCTGCTTCCTGAGCAGCTCTTCTTTTCTCCACTCTAGCGGCCTGCTTCTTCTCTTCTTTCGTCAGCATCTTTTTGCATTAAAACTGAAGTCAGTGTTTGTGTTACAAATACTTAGTACATTTTCCTTCATTTTTCACTTAAGCTGGCACTTAAGTCTTCAATCTGCCTCAAGAATGATTTAAGATATGAAGATAGCAGACATCAAGTAGTATATGTGTACCAAATTTCAGGTCAATAGGTCAAACAGTTTGCGAGCTACAGGTGATTTAAAATTGTGGACAGACAAATGGACAGCCACGGTAGTGTATTATATATAAAGACAATATGCATGTTAATATGGACACATTCTACTCCTAGGAGGCTGATTGGGTGTTAAAAAGGGGAAGCAGAAACAGAAGAAACATGGCTCCACCTACTGCCTATATAAACACTGTCAAAAAGATAAGGGTTGGCTGGCATCCCAATCAAGATGGATGATTCCCTACCTTGGTAATGGAAGGATGGAAGGAAACTGCAACCCATGGCCAAGTGCTCCCCCAGTCCAACAGGTGGCAGCAGCTCTCTGGTGTGTCTCTTATATACACACCTGCAGGGCTTCATGGGAATTGGAAGCTGTGGGGAGGAGGTTCCTCCTTTCCCTCCTGACCTGGATGTGCTTCCTGAATGTAATATGTTAATAATGGGTGCACTATAACGGAAGCCACTCCTCCTCATTTGGTGACTCATAGAGGAGGAGGGAGAGAGAGAGCGACAGAGAGAGGAGAGAGGTAAGAAGCACGTGCTGATACTGCGCATTGCCGCTCCCACTGCATGACAAACCAACTCAGGATCCCAGATTAGGACCCAAATGCAGCCATGCAACTGCTGACACCTCAGCACCACACTAGCTCAGATGGAATGGAACAGTGTAAGGTTTTTTTTTTATGGTGGCTGGAGTGCCAATACTGTCACTGACCCCCCAAGCTTTTCTAGAAAAAAGGACAGAAGAGAGAAAAGAGAGCAGTTTATTGTGTTTAACAGAGAAACCTATATAAGGAGAGGGTGTGACAATGCCAGTCCCCTACAGACTCCTCTTCAAACATGGGAGTCTGGTGGATCCAAACACCGTCGATAGTTATGACAGAGATGAGTTGACATTGTGGACAATTCACTGATGATGCCAGAGGATGGTGGAAAAAGTGCTCAAGTGCTTTTATTAAAAGCAAAGTCAAAACACAAGTAAAACCAACAAAAGTGCCAATGGTGCAGTGTTCAAAAACAAAGTACATATATAAAGCCATAAAAATCCAATGAAAATTGGGAATAAAATACTCAATAAATAAATCCGTTAAAATCTGAGGTTAAAATGCAGAGTAACTCCTGATCGCAGCCCTCCTCCTTCTTTTTTTCCCTGGCTCACCCATTGCTCACGTAGCCGGAGGAGACTCAGCAGCCACGAGCTCCTTTCGGCCGACCTCCGTCTTGGCTGCCTCCAGGCATCATGGCCAAAATGTCCAAGGTCGGCTCTCCTCCTTTCTTCCTTCACGCTCACATTGTCGCACCATGGAAGCCTAGGAAGGGCACCTGTCTTGCTCACCACACTCCACCCGAATGTTCAGTGGGGCGAACTAGCCCCTCGAGCGCCACAGCTAACGCTTTTTCACAGGGCCTCAGCTTGTGCTGTCTCCTCCTTCCAGGTGGCCAGATCGTCATTCCCTAGCCTGCTTTTTCATGTCCTTTAACTCACTTTCCTTTGTTTTTTTCCTTTTCTTTGACCTTCTCCCATGTTTGATTTTTTTCCCCCCCATCTTCGATTTCTTTCCTTGTGCCGACCCATATATATACACCCACGTCTCCGTGGGCGGAGAGCCTTAAGGAAGCCAATGAAGCAATTGAGAATGATCGCACCCGCACGTGCAATTGTGAGTCGCTCCAACTACCTCATTAACTCCCCGCGGTCGTGCAATCGCGCCAACAGAGTGCGACACGGCTCTAAGGATTTAAAACTTGGCACTTTTTTTTTTTTTTTTTTTGAAGCTGCAGACCCGCTATACCACAAGAAGTCTTTGTACAATAAATTGTTTGTTTGCACCCAGGATTTGTGTTTGTATTATTGTGTTTGGGATGCTACAACACTCCCTACTGGTGACAACACCTATCAATAAACAATTCTTTTCTTCTCTCTTTCTCTCATAAATTATAGCGAAAAGCAAAACAAGTCAATACCAAACAAAACCAAGTAATAGTTCATTTTTTTAAGAGCTTAAAGACAAAGTTTTGTTAGCGAATTTTTGTTTTTTATTGATAGGATGCAAAGTACAAACACCATCTTGAGTGTGGTTCCACTCAAGACAAATGACATGACGATGCTATGCGTTATTCCCACTGAACTAGGAATGGACTTCATTGCTCTAAATGTTATGTTTAGTCAGTCAGCCATTATCCGACCCGCTACTGTATATCCTAACACAGGGTCACGGGGGTCTGCTGGAGCCAATCCCTTCCAGCACAGGGCGCAAGGCAGGCACAAACCCCAGGCAGGGCGCCAGCCCACTTTAGGGCACACACAAACACCCACACACACACACCAAGCACACACTGGGGACAATTTAGGATCACCAATGCACCTAACCTGCATGTCTTTGTACTGTGGGAGCAAACCGGAGCACCCGGAGGAAACCCACTCAGATACGGGGAGAACATGCAAACTCCACGCAGGGAGGACCCGGGAAGTGAACCCATCTTTGAAAAGGAACATAATAGTGAGAAAATCAATGAAACCCTGGTAAACACACACACACTCACCCACACACACACATGCACACTTACACACACAGAGCCCAGCAGATGAGGAATTTTAGGTCTCTGAGCAGAACTGAAAACGGCCACTGGCACTAAAATGTAAATGTATTAATTGAGATTAGACAATGGACGATTGAATGAAATAACATAGCTTTACTTTCAATGCATTTCTATGAAAACACTTTATTTTTTTATAGTGTGTACTTAGTTGCCTTTTCTATTACAGCTTCACATACAAAAAGTATATTAGTTTGTCAATTGGAAAATATTCTTTATATATATTCTGTTTAAAGTGCTTCTTTTTATCTTCTTTGTTCTTTTTACATTATCGCTCATTGCTTTCCATTTTTTATAATAATGTTCTGTTCATTTATTATTTTTATGTATTGACCATTTTATTCTATCCATCCATCCATCCATTTTCCAACCCGCTGAATCTGAACACAGGGTCACGGGGGTCTGCTGGAGCCAATCCCAGCCAACACAGGGTGCAAGGCAGGAACCAATCCTGGACAGGGCGCCAACCCACTGCAGAGCACACACAAACACCCACACACACACACACACACCAAGCACACACTGGGGACAATTTAGGATCGCCAATGCACCTAATCTGCATGTCTTTGTACTGTGGGAGAAAACCGGAGCACCCAGAGGAAACCCACTCAAATATGGGGAGAACATGCAAACTCCACGCAGGGAAGACCCAGGAAGTGAACCCATGTCTCCTTACTGTGAGGCAGCAGCGCTACCACTGTACCATCGTGCTGCCCATGTTATATTTATGCCTGTGAAAACAAAATGAAGATGGACACCTTAAAGCAGCAAAAAAAAAAAAAAACAGCTCTGCAATGACAAAAAAATGGCAGATTATCACCAACACAAATAACATGAAAAAATTAGACGAAAAGAAGTAACACCACAATATTAATGAACATTAGACCATTTCTGACTAGAACAGTCTGTTAAGACCAACAAGCTTGTCTATCCTATTCACCTAGTTTGTGCAAAATAGCATCCCGTTAAGATCTGAAGGTCCCTAAATTCCCTGCTCTCCACCACACTACTTGATAAATTATTCCACGGTTCTTTCAGTGAAGAAAAACTTTCAAACAGTTTTGCAAAATCTGCCCTTAACAAGTTTCCAATTGTGTCCCTGTGTTCTTAACTTTACTTAAAAGTAACAACTGGGATCCACTGTACTAATTCCTTTCAAAATTTAAAACACTTTGATCAAGTCACTTCTTAATTTCTAGTGGATTAAACTGAAAAGATTCAAAACCTTCAGTCTCTCCTTATAGCTCAATTCTTTCAGTCCCAGAATCAGCCTAGCCCACTCTCCTATATGGAAACTAAAACTGTACTCTAGGTGAAGCCTAACCAAGCAGCTTATATCTTAAGCATAACCTCTCTTGACTTGTATTCCATACCACCTAATAAGTAACCAAACATCTCATTAGCATTCTTCATTGCTTCTGAACACGGTTCGAAATGACTCCACTATGACTCCCAAGACCTTCTCATACAGTGTATTTTCAAGTTTCAGATCACCCATTGTGTGTTCAATAAATTATATTTACTTAGACTCAGTTTAATCTGTCATAAATCTGTCTGACCCCATAGGCTGCCTAAGTCCCTCTGTAACAATTTAGCTGATTCTATGTTATCTGTTCTTCCACCTATTACGGTATCATCTACGAACTTAACCATCTTATTGATTTCTGCACATTTCTACCCAAGCCACTTAAGAAAATGTTTCTACAGCAAAATGATGGCACCAACCTCTAGATCATCAATGACATTAGTGACATGAAATAGAATTAATGTGAAGAAATAAAATGGAATGTACTTTTTTGTATGTGTCATACACACTTGGCATGGAGGGCATGTAAAGGGCTTGACGGATGGTAATTCCACACTAGACCAGGGTGTGGCGAGGTGCACTGATTCTTTCTCTTTTTCTACTGCAGAACCATTACGGGATATTCCACCTGGCCTTTATTACGTCACTTCCAGCCAGGAACCCCATGACATCACTTCCGATCCAGAAGATGTCCCTTCCAGTCATAAGCCTGATGACATCACTTCCAGTTCTGGTCATAATTACCTCACTTCCTCTGCCCCACTTTAAATACCCATGATCTTAACAACACCAGTTAGTTCTGTTTTTGGACTCAAGCCTGTGCACATCTGTACTAAGAATTCTTCCATTTGCAGCCAGGAAACATTATATGGGTGGCTTCCCCAAATCTTTTTGTGGCTCTTGTCTCATCTTTGACATATGGTACACCATGACTTAATCAAAAGTCATAAAGTTTTGATCATCTTAAGTTCTTTTTATAGATGCCACATGTCACTAATGGAGTGTTACATTGTTTGGGTATGTGTGACATCAAGGCCACCATCTGTTTAAGGGTGGTCTATATTATCTGAATTTTGTTCGATATATGAAAGGCATTTTTGTTTTCTGGGAGAGAGCTGGTTTCCCCGGCAGTTTCGCTTGTTATCATACACAAACCCCAATGCTAAATTAGCCCTGGTAGTGTTTATATTTGGGAACATTACACTCAATTATAATATTTTTTAGCAACTTCATGATGTTAACAGTAGCCAAATGATAATTATTTGCTTCACAATTTGCAAAAACAGATGTTGTTTTATTTGGTAGAAAAAGTAATACTAAGGCAATACTGAATACTCAAATTAGCTGGCATATTTTTAGGTATAACCTTTGACAAGTACTCGATCTTTATCATCACATTTTGGCTTCCAGCTTGTTAATATTATGAAACTGAGGTGTTTTCCAAAGCTTCAGGACCTTGAAATGTTAGCTCATTCTTATCTCATTCAGAACTGATTATTGTAGTTTTTTATTGGTAAAATGTTCAGATCATTCACCTTGTTTGCTAAGTTGAAACACAGAAGAAAGAATCACGGCTACAGTAGAACTCAAAAGTGTGAAACATATTAAGTCCCGTCACTAAAGTCACTCCAATGTTACACTTACTGGCAATTTAGAAAACCTGCCTCTCTTAGATATAAAGCCAGAAATGGTTTAACCACTGCACCTTGAAGAACCTGTAATCCAGCGTCTAGTGGTCTTAAGTGGCCTTAAGACACAGGTCTTCCAAAAATTCCAAGGTTAAAGAACACTACTGTAGGTGGCATAGCCTTTAGAATTACAGTAGCATGCCCAAACCTTAAAATGATCTCTTAACCAATATGAAACACGCCCCGTCAGTTTCATCATTTGGTCTCCCTTGGAGTGGCCCTTTCCAGATTAAAGTATTTTTTTGCCTGCTGAATGACCCTTTTGAGAACATGGTTGATATGGGACAAGTAAGATTGTGGCATCTGGACTTGCAACCATCCTGCATATATTTAAATATATCTATGCATACTTTTTAACAGGGCGGCACGGTGGGTGGCGCCAGTGGGTAGCGCTGCTGCCTCGCAGTTAGGAGACCCGGGTTCGCTTTCCTGTGACCCTGTATTCGGATTCAGCGGGTTGGACAATGGATGGATGGATGGATACTTTTTAACAGATTTCATGATGCTTTAACATTAAGTTTTAGTCTCTTGGTTGTATCTACTTCCATTATTTAGGTAGTTGTGTAATGAGTCCAGCTCTGTCTTGATGATTCCTCCTATATTGTTCTCATTGTTTCTCCACCTCACTGTGATTAATAATTAGCCCTTCTGACCTAACCTTTTTACGGAAGTATAGAAACAATTACGGCTCAGTACATTCCATCCTAGCTGTGCTATCACTCCATTTTATGTTGGTGGTGAAGCACAAAGCTGTGTCTCCTGGAGTTTTGCACTTTTAAAAACTGACAGTACAGTAGATTCCACTAACACTGATCGGCTAACGTAACACCAATTCCAGAGTCCTGAAAGAGAAAAATATGCAGAAACAAATCTGCTAGACAGGGCTTAGAAACAGACTTCTTGACGCCTCTGCTTCTAGCAGAGTCCAGGTCAGAAAATCCAGGGTGACCAAAAACCAAAAAAAAAAAAATAGCTGGATCAACAACATTAGCTTGGAGACCCTAGATAGATAGATAGGCGAAGAATGTTTCCTGTGGCACCAGATAATCCATCAGGTGGCACTTCAATCTAAGACCAAAAAAACCTATCTGATGAGACGGGCACAAAATGTTGATGGAAACACATAGAAAGAGGTGGGAGAAGAGAAAGGAGGAACCCAGATCTGCAGAAGCTGCTCACAAATAAAACTGTTGCCATTGTCTTGAGGTCTGTGGCTTCAGGCCTGGCATTCTAAGGTCATTCATGTAACCTTGATGGGTGTCATTCTTATTTTACGTGACTCCAGAGAGAGAAAAAGAGAGAGAGAGGGGGAAGGAGAGAGAGATGAGCAATGACGCCAATCCACCTTTAAAGCCATGGGGGAGCAGTGTCACCTCAGTCAGACCACCAAGGGAATCCTTCAGCAACTGCACTAAAAGAACACAGTTTTTTTATACACTTGTGCTTTATTTTTTAACCAATGAAATTTATCCTCAAACCAAATTTACTGGTGTTGTTCACTAACAAGTGAATTAACTGACAAAACAACTCAATCCCTTATGCTTATATATCCTTTACTAGTAATTATTTTTTGCTGATACTGGCCTTTCTGGATCATTGCCAATTTTCCATTCATCAAGAGCTTTAAAACAATCTGGTATCTTCTTTGCTACCATGATGAGTTCAATATTCTTATGTAGAGATGGCCCAGTGATACCCAGTTTTTATAAAAATGGCCCGTAGTCAATACATTATACATCCAAAATCTTAACTTCTACACTTCCATACCACAGATCGCTTACTACACATTGTGCTGTACCTTTAATCATGAAGACCATCTTAAAAATAGTCTTAGTGACTTTTCAGGTTACCGTAACATATGAACCGGTGACCTGTGGCTTTCAATTATACTCTTAAATCAACATGAGAATGCTATTTATTGTAATCTTGTCCAGTGGGTGGGAGCTTAGCATAAGTTTAAAGTTATCAGGATGTGTGCCAGTCATAAACATTAATGTAAGTGTTGCTGTCAAAAAAAATTAAAACAAATCATAAAAGCATAAAAACAGGATAGAGCAAAAATTATAAGAAAAGGTCGGATATCACTACAAAACAACAGAGCGAAAGCACCAGAACAGCAGCATAAATCTGGAAAATTGAGCCACTTCAGTACAAATGTGTGATTTCAGCATTTTAAGTGATTGAAGTTAAACCAGTAGAAATGTTCAGAGTATTGCTAGCAGAACCACAACATGTTTCTTCTGTGGAAAACACTCAGGTATAGCCATAACTGATAGATAGATAGATAGATAGATAGATAGATAGATAGATAGATAGATAGATAGATAGATAGATAGATAGATAGATAGATAGATAGATAGATAGATAGATGGATGGATGGATGGATGGATGGATGGATGGATGGATGGATGGATGGATGGATAGATAGATAGATAGATAGATAGATAGATAGATAGATAGATAGATAGATAGATAGATAGATAGATAGATAGATAGATAGATAGGACACTTTAGTAAGCCTTCAGCTTGAAGAGATGGAAGAGAACCAGGAAGGAGGAGGAGAAGGGAGAACCATGAAGACCCCATAAAGTGAGATGTGTAAATGTAATCTTATGAGAATTAACACATTGGGTGTGTTGGCTCCTGTAGTCGCCAGGTTGTATACATTGATTTATCACACCCAGTTTACTTTTATTTTCTTTCGCTTTTTGGTACATTAACAATATTTGAGAATTTTAAAGACTATAATGATTGAATACAATTTTGTTGCCTGCTCCCCTTATTTGCATTTAATATTTGGTCTGTCCTGCCAGCTGGGGTATAAATGAATAAAGAGAGAAACATCCTGTAATGGGAGACGTTTAGCAGAGTATGAGCCAATTCTAAGTGTGGAATGGGATCCATTTATTCTCAGGTACAAATGTATTGTGGCTGCAGGCGGTGTCTCCTTCCAGGCCAGGTGAATGTAACGATAAAAGAACAAGAGTTGGGGTGGAGAACATATATGTGGGTGTACATAACAAAGTTAAGATAGGGTGACTCCAAAACCCTTCCATGATAAAACACATTCTGTGAACCACATGTAAAGAAAACCCAATGCAAATTTCAAGAGAAGAACAGCGCTCAAAGAAAATGAGTTTAATGTATGTCTTTTTTGATCACTTGCAATAAATCAAACTATTTGCGTGAAGTTCACTTTTTTATTTTCCCAGTCAACATGACTGAAAACTTCTGATAATATTGCATCTACTTACACACTTGAACACTAGGTGAGTGGCTCTCAGGTCCAGAAGCTATCTGAAGTGTGAAGGGAGAGGCCATCTGAGCCAGTAAGTACTGCAACAATAACAGTTAGTAATCTGAGAGTGAAGTGGTCAATTAGGTACAAAGGAAAAATTGCTTATTTTGTAATAATTGTGCAAAAATGTTCACTGCTGCCTACATCCATAGACGAATGCAAATTAGTAATTACCATACAGCAGGCTCAATAAGTTGCAAAGGTTTAAAGTAATTAATTCAAGCATATAAAAAAAAGAAGCATTCATTTGATTTTTAATGGCTTCACTCAAATAAATTACTTGATAATGGATTGAAAATGCAATACTTAGCTGGTTATTGAGGTAATGATTACTTGTTTACAAATATAATTGATAGGATTAATGATGTGATAATCTGCTTATGTTGAAAATTTGCCTGGGCTTAAAAATTACTACTGATATTTCACTTTGCATGCCTGAACTGCTACAAAATTTAAAGTGCTATCTATCTATCTATCTATCTATCTATCTATCTATCTATCTATCTATCTATCTATCTATCTATCTATCTATCTATCTATCTATCTATCTATCTATCTATCATGAATCTGTTTATTTATCCATATACAGTATATATATCCATTCTTTATTTTAATATTTATTTTGCTGTGCTCACCAGTCACTTCAAAATCTGCATGGCTCTGATAGTGCCCTCCTAAACATAAAACAGGCTCATTCCCAATATCTAAATTCGCTTAGTTTATAACTAGCAGCTGGCCAATCCAATTTCAAACTGAGACTTTTTTTTGAAAAATAAATTATGTGCTTTAAGATAATGACTTCTAACAGTTGTTATTACTATTTATGTTCTTGTCTGGACATTAAAACCACAAACTCCACAAAAGCATTGAAATCATGCTGTCATGTATTTGATACAGAAAAAATATGCTAGAGCAGTGGTCCCCAACCTTTTTGACAGCAAGGACCACTTTACTATAAGCAAATTTTTCCAGGGAGCAGTTGGGGGATTTTGAGGATTTGGGGCGGTTTCGTAGGGCAGTTTTATACAGAATTTACATTACATTTCTATTATTATTAAGTTATTAAGCAGTTCGCATACGTTTGCAACCCGATATTTTTCTTCTTTTTTTGCATATAATAAAGACATATGCATTACATTTGTCATTCCAACAGATTGCACATCACAAACATTAACACTGTTATCGTTTTTCGTGTCTGCCGTTTGTATTGGAGGGTGACAATGAGTTAAATTCCAATGGATGTTTTTCAAATGTTGACAAGCAATAAGCAAAAGGTATCACTGAAAACCACAGAAAACAAAAACAGGAAAAAAAAAACAGTACGAGGGAAGTTCGAAGAAAGAAATTTTTTTTACAATGTTTCTGTTTCGGGATCGTTGTGCGACCACATGATCTAACTGCTCTGTGGATGATTCATTCAAGCATTTCGAGGTCACTTTGTTGTAATGAAAGTATCTGCTGAATGTACCTTGTAGTAACGAGATTTCTACAGACTTGTGTCATATGGGGAAACTGTCGGGACCATAAAAATACTTTGTTGTAATACTCTCTCACCTCTCTCTGCGCCACTGCAAAGCCCCGCCTGCCAAGCGTTCTGAAAAGTCTGAGTGAGTCTCCGTTGCCGGCAGTTCTTTTGCGGCCAGGCTGTTAGATGGCTGCGGCCCGGTAGTGGGCCCGCGGGACCCGGGGTTGGGGACCCCTGTGCTAGAGAATCTATTGTATTAGCAATTTTTCACTTGCTGGAAAAATCTCAGGATAGAATAATTATGTGACTAGTTTTCTGTTGTCATTTTGATAACTGAATGTTTTAAGAGTTCAATTAGTGTTAAAAATAAGATGTCTAGGGATGCTCCGATCAGGTTTTTTAAAGCCGATATCACGATTTCATGTTAATTGATCGACCGATTCAGATGGTGATTTTTTTTCTGTTTTTCAATTTAAAATTTTTTTTACAATAATTTCATGCATAACCAGACAAATAGAAATTTTATTTCCAATATTAAAGTGTATCTTTATAATCAAACTATAGAGCACAGGTCTTAATTGTTCATTTTATACACACAAAATGAAATTTGTTAGGCTTATTGTTGACCATCAAATACAAAATAAATAAAACTTCCTTAAAATACAAACTTTAACTAAAAAAATATTTATCCATGATACATATGGCATAAAAGAAAATAAAATGGTTATCATAATTACAAGCTCTCGTGTTTATTTTTTTCTGTAATGTCTCTCTCTCTCTCTCTCTCTCTCTCTCTCTCTCTCTCTCTCTCTCTCTCTCTCTCTATATATATATATATATATATATATATATATATATATATATATACACTAGCAAAATACCCACGCTTCAAAGTGGCAAAGTACTGCCTTAAAATTTTTATTAAGAAGAAAAGTAAACCTTTTTAAACTGAGGGAAAATATACCAATAATTATTTGTTAAGGATTTTTTTGTATACCACGTTGTCAGTTCGGCCCTCCGGTTGTAATATGACCAAGCTGTGCGCTGAGCTTACTCTTGAGTATGCAACATATAGTTGGCCATGTGAAAAGCAATCTTGCCTCAAATCAATGCCAACCTTTTGAAGGGTCTGTCCCTGAGACTTATTAATTGTCATTGGGAAGCAGAGCCTTACTGGAAATTGGAGGCGTTTGAATTGAAATGGGAGATCAGAGGGTATAATGGGGAAGCGAGGGATAAAAACTCTCTCCCCTGAACCACTGCCAGTAAAAATAGTTGCCTCAATTAGGTTCTTTTGCAGACACATGACCTGAAGTCTCGTGCCGTTACAAAGTTTCGGTGGCTGTAAGTTTCTCAGTAACATTATTGGTGCCCCAACCTTCAAAATTAGATTATGCTCAGGAGTGCCTGGAGGATTCAGAGTGTGGAGAAACTCTACCGGATAGTGCACCGGTCTTCCACTTCTACAACTGAATCCACAGACTGATATGTTTTCGGTTGTGAAGGTAGTTGTTGAAGTAAAATGTGGTTTATAGTCGTAGTCATGTCATTTCTTGGTGTCAGGATAGCTCTCTCCCTCAACCATGACACGGTTGGAAGGGGAAGCCGCCTACCAAATTTCGTGAAGATGGGGCCATAAATACGAAAGTTTAACATGGCGGACGTTGTCAACCGTTATGACCGTTACGCGTAGAATTTCGAAATGAAACCTGCTTAACTTGTGTAAGTAAGCTGTAAGGAATGAGCCTGCCAAATTTCAGCCTTCTACCTACACGGGAAGTTGGAGAATTAGTGATGAGTGAGTCAGTGAGGGCTTTGCCTTTTATTAGTATAGACTAGCAAAATACCCGCACTTCGCAGCGGAGAAGTAGTGTGTTAAAGAGGTTATGTAAACATATATATACATAAACATATATACTTATATATACATATCTACATATACACATATCTACATATATACATATATATATATATATATATACACATCCACATATATATACATATATCAACATATATAGACACATACATATACACACATACATACATACACACACAACATATATATATATATATATATATATATATATATATATATATATATATATACACACATACAGACACATATATATATACATATACATATTTACATATCTACATATATATACACATATATACATATCTACATACATACACATCTATCTATCTATCTATCTATCTATCTATCTATCTATCTATCTATCTATCTATCTATCTATCTATCTATCTATCTATCTATACTAATAAAAGGCAAAGCCCTCACTGACTCACTGACTGACTGACTGACTGACTCACTCATCACTAATTCTCCAACTTCCCGTGTAGGTAGAAGGCTGAAATTTGGCAGGCTCATTCCTTACAGCTTACTTACAAAAGTTAGGCAGGTTTCATTTCGAAATTCTACGCGTAATGGTCATAACTGGAACCTGTTTTTTGTCCATATACTCTAATGGAGGAAGCGGAGTCACGTATCGCGTCATCACGTATTACGCCTTCTACGTAATCACGTGAAGTGAAAACAAAGAAGAGATTTACAGCACGAGTCAAACGCGGGAACGAAGGTAAATGACATTAATTGTTGAGTGTCTTTTAATACTGTGTAATTGTTGAGTGTCTTTTAATACTTTGTAAGCATACATATTAACAGATGTGCAATTAAACGTGTGCATTTACGGGGTGATTTCTCAGGCTTAAAGCTCGAAGTGATCACTCGAGTGAAGGCAGCTTCACAAAAAAAACAGATCCTTAACAAACTGTTATTTGTATATTTTACCTCAATTTTAAAAGGTTTTTCTTTTCTTCTTAATAAAAATTTAAAAGCAGAACTTCGCCGGTACGAACCGCGGGGATTTGAGCGACTGACGCATACAGACATATTCATGAGTGCAGGTACTTCGGAAAGAAAGCACCGCGTAAACCTAAAGTTTAAATTAAGTTCATAGACCTACAAAAGGTTGCCATTGATTTCAGGCAAGATTGCTTTTCTCCTGTACAAGTATACGTTGTATTCTCAAGAGTGTGCTTGCACAGCTTGGTCATATTACAACCGGAGTGCTGAACTGACAATGTGATATACAAACAGAACAATCGTAAAAACAGGATTAAATAAAAAGGCTGCTTCCGTTGGCAAAGCAACGAAAAGGAAGACCTTATATGACGTTCGTTTATAAAACAGCGGAGAGGCTGTGTGAAGTCAGCTTCACAAAAAAAACAGATCCTTAACAAATTGTTATTGGTAGATTTTCACTCAATTTAAAAAGGTTTTCTTCTTAATAAAAATTTAAAAGCAGTACTTCGCCGCTGCAAAGCACGGGGATGTATATATATAGATAGATAGATAGAGATATATATGTACATATATATAATAATAATAATAATAATAATAATAATTCATTACATTAGATAGATAGATAGATAGATAGATAGATAGATAGATAGATAGATAGATAGATAGATAGATAGATAGATATCTCTATCTATGTGTATGTATGTAGATATGCATATATGTGTATATATATGTAGATATGTAAATATG